>NW_006785484.1:364536-373854 GCF_000442215.2 Lipotes vexillifer | reverse complement strand
CCGCAAAAAAAAAAAAAAAAAAAAAAAAGAGTATATAATTCCTAATAATACAAAGCTAGTAAGTGGTGGAGCTAGGATTTAATGTCAGATCAGTCTGACTCCACAGCCTGAGGTCTTTTCTGTCATGGTGTATCCAAAAGACTGCTAGTTGTTTACCAATACAAGTTCTTTCCTATGCTCCCTTGTTTTATGACAATGGAATGCCCAGATTTTAGTGGAACACATGGTTGCCCAACTTGAGACTACGTTTCCTAACTTCCCTAGTAGCTGGTTGTGGCCAACTGAGTGAATTCTGGTCAATGGGAAGTGAACAGACATGACATGTGCTATTTTTAGCTTATGCCCCACAAAAGAACTAGGTATAATTTCCCTTTGTCTCTTTGTCCTTTCCTAATGGCTACAGATGGAGAGGATGTACAAGCCAAAGATGGATGTCATGTGTTAAGTAGAAAGAGAGAGAGAGAGAGAGAGAGAGAGAGAGAGAGAGAGAGAGAGAGAGGGAGAGAAATATACTTCTACCTTGTAAGGCCTCTAAGATTTTGGGTCTCTTTGCTATAGCAGTTTAGGCAGTATCCTAACTGATACATAATATGATGTCTCCCTAAGGAATTTACCACTTTTGTATGAGGAACTACAGGTCCCTATCAAAGCTCATTTATTATTTTTTATAGTTTGATATAAAAGTATATGCATATATTAAATATAGTAATGTTTAAGTGAAGAGTTTAGGCATTTTATAATTTTTATTTTTGTTGATTTATTTTTTATGTTATTTTTATGAGGACTTGAGTTAAAGAATCATTTTGAAACATTAGTTTTATCTCTGTCCTGGGTAGACCTAAAAGACCAGGGTTCAGCAAACTACACCAGTAAACGAGGGTCTAAAGACCAAGCATCAGCAAACAAATCTAGCCACCACCTATTTTTGTAAATAAAGTTTTATTGAAACACAGCCATGCCCTTTGTTTGCATATTGTCTGTGGCTGCTTTCTGCTACAAGGACAGAATTGAGTAGTTGCAACAGAGCCTGTATGGCCCACAAAGCCTAAACTATCTACTATCTAGCCCTTTCTAGAAAAAGGTTGCTTACCCTTGCAATAGATAAATATTACCAGGAATGTGATGCTTGTTGTGGGAAGTCCAGGTAAGCTCTGGATATTTTCCCATTTAGATGTTATGCACGTTTCAACAGTAATTATTATAGTAGTTGCTTAAATGTGAAAATCTCTCGGAATTTTCGTAAGTGGGTTGCTCCTCTCACTTGACTATTTTCCCTTGGCAAAATATCTTTTGGAGGAATTTGTTATTTTTGACCTCATGTGAATGAAGAAAGGAGTAGAAGTGAGGCCAGATGTAACACCAAACTGGAATAGTTTTCTCTCTCTCCCAGCCACAAGACTGGGCATTGGAATTTCAGATGGAAAAACCCAATGGGTTTTATACAGCTGCCCCAATCTTTGCTTCTTGCATATGTGGCATAAAGGAAAACCATGATGTTATCAGATTTTGCAGAAGTTTGTGAGTGCTAAGGGGGTTCATGACTCCAAACTGCTTTCCCAAGCCGGCACAGATTGAAGTGTCTGAAGGGACACGGGTACAGAGTGGATGCGGTTCACACTGCCAGGGGCCTGCGGGGCAGGGAGATGGGCGAGCGGGGGAAACACATTTCCCATCGCCTCAGTACCTGGACTGTGAATCCGAGAGGACCTGGGGCAGGGGAAGCGAGAGGCAAAGACTGTAAATATTATTCAAATAAAGAAAGCTCAAGGTCAGAAAGCAACAGCACTGCAAGTGGTTTTCTTTTTGTCCTCTGAGACGCAGAGAAGGAAAAGGGAATTGCCATCTTCCTGGCTTCCTGGCCATTGTGCTCCGCTACACTCCATGTCTGTGAAAGTCCAGTTTAGGAGGAGGTCACACATGATGCTGCAATCTCCATGGACACTACAAAGTTTAAGTTCTTGTTCATGCTCCATATTGTCATAGATCAGCTGGAGCTTTGTTCCCCACTCCCTCCATTCTGGGACCCAGGCTGATGGAGAAGTAAGGGGATAAAAGAGCTAGTTCTTAAAAGATGTTGCCCAACTGACAATTGCCATTTTTGTTCACATTTGATTGTATAAAGCAAGTCACATGACCAAGCCTGACAGTGTCATATTCTCCCAGGGAAACATTACACACATGTCTCTCTACTGTATCCTCTCCTGTATTATCACCTGCTGTAATATTCATATAGGTCATTGTATAGTAAAGGAAGCTGACACGCAAATACAAGTTTGCCCTGTCTGACACAATCAGATTTTACTCTAATTCTCTCTCCACTATTTTTAAAATGACACCCCCGTTTTTCCCACATAGCTATGAAAGGTTGAATTAAAATGTTTACATACATTATCACAAGAATAAAGATCACCCACCTTAAAGAGGCTAAACCAGGATAGTGTTAGCTGTCTGCATCCCATTCCCTAAATTATTTTCTAGAGGCCTGACAATGTATGAAAATAAGCAACATTTTGAACTGTTGTTCTGTGTAGGCCAGGCACTGGGCTCAGTGCTTTGTATGCCTAATCTCACTGACTCTTTACAAAAAAACTTACGAGAAATATATTGCTACCCCAACCTTACAGAGATTGAAGCCGCAGCTCAGAGAGGTTAAATAACTTGCCAAATACCACCCAGCCAGTATGACACATGCTAGGTGAGCTCCTGTCAGCTTGTCCCTAAAGTTTCCTCCCTCCTCCCTTCCCTTTATATATTCTGGAGGGGACGCCTGCTGCTCCAGTGTGGGCAGAAGATGGGGAAGCACAGAAGAGACTCTGAATGCCCAGAGTGTTACTCTTATTTATTCTGAGGATTCCTCCTGCCACAAGTGTAAGCACTGATTAAAAATACTAGGTAATCCAAACATAATTAGAAAGTTACATCTTCTGGGAGAGGTGGGTGGTAATACCATGGAAAGCACTCCCAATCCTACGATAAACAAGTTTGGGTTTAGAAATAACTTTAGAGGTTTTGTGCTACTGCTCATTTCCATTAATAAACATAATACAATAGAACACAACCAACTATATGTACTATGTAAGAGAATAATTATACATAAATAGATAACCCATACATAACATACTTGAATTTATATGTTTTTGCATCTAGATTCACCTAGCTGGAAATGGAGGTTGGCAGGTAAATCTCGTGGTTTTTTGGGCAGGTGGTTGCTGTAGTTTTGTGGATAAGGTCAAGCTGTCTACTATCTCCACAATGGAAAAATGGGCGTAATTAAATCTAGAATATAAGTTGTTGGGAAATGTGAATCAGATATACGGCTGATGATTGTGAAGGTGCTACTTGGAGACAATAAGTGCAGTACCAATTTCTGACACGGACTGAATGGTGCTGGGTCCTAAGTGGAGCCACTTTCTCTGGATGATTCTCTTCCAACCACCCAGACCTCCAAACCAGAAATCAAATGTTTGTTCTGGAAATCCACCGAGTTCCTTATGTGCACCATAACTCTCCTCGTGGCTGTCACATACGCTGTTCCCTGCCTCTCTCCATCCCTTTCTCTTGACTCACCCCCATTCCTCCTTCAGGCATTATCTTTACACAGGGCTTCACAACTGTGAGACTATTCACTTGCTGAGCCGGCTAGCTCTTTGTTGCTAGAGTCTGTGGGGTTCTCTCATGCCTTGTAGGCTATGTGGCGGCATTAGAGCCTCTGACCTCTACATGTGGCAGCACTTGTCTTCCCAGTGGTGACTACCAAAAGTGTCTCCCGACGTTGCCACATATCCCTTGACTGGATGTTGCGTTTCATTCTGTAAAAGCTCCACTACCCTGTGAGCTGCATTCAGAGCTTGACCTTGGAAATGGGCATATACTAGCTCGGGTCCAGCCGGCTCTCAGTGAGTGGTTGGGTGGCTGAGAGGATGAACACTCAGAAATGTCTTCTGGCTTGGAAAGGGAGAATAACTTTGCTTCGCTGAGTGACCTAGAAAGATTTCTGTATGCCCTTACTTTATGGGAAATGTGACTCTCACGGTGTACATACCTGCAGTGTGATGTGTGAAATCACCCATTAGAGAACGCAGTCAGTGCTGCCGTGGCGACTCTTGGGCTTTCCAGAAAGAAGCTATGAGTCTTGAATTTTTCCCCTAGTGTCTGGCTTAACACAGGCACTGGAGTGAGAGTGGCCATAGCCCACAGATTCATTTCTCCCCAGTTTCACTGCATATGGCCTTAGAAAAATTGTTTTTTGAAAAATGACCTAAAGCTTTCCTAAAATCCTCAGGAATGACACCTGAGGGGAGCATCTGAATGACCTCACATTCATTAACTAAACCTTCTTGTTAGGTTGTATCTTCCCTGAAATGCATTTGACAGTTAATGAAGTACAGAAGATGGCAGTTGGAGAAAAAAATAAAATTCTGTCAGGTTCTGGAGACAGAACAGGGAGGTGGAAAAGCGGGAGCCTGGGGAGACGTCGATAGATCAGCACCCCACACTGTGAGTATTTTATTGCCGGCTACGCCGCCTCGGATCAGAGCCAGCTGCAAAGTTATATTCCTGTCTGGCACTCTGTTCAGATCCTAAGACCATACATAAGTCAGGGAACCGAGATAAGGTGCTTGTCGGGGCAAAAGCAGCAGGGATACAGGGCTGACTGGCAGATACGTGAAACAGTGATCAGAGAAGAGAAAGAAAAAGGAAAGACACGTTCAAAAATATTTGGACTGCTTTACACACCCTTCCCCATTTCTGTTGGATTGCAATTTAGCCCAAACCTTGCTTGAAGACTTAGAAGGTAAAACCAGCTTGCAGGCAGTCGAGTGAGCAGGCACAGGTTTCCTCTGAAAACATTCGGTTGTAAATGACCTCGTGGGATGTTATTCATTTCCTGTTTCCTTCTCATCCACCCAGTGCCCTCTGTGAGGTACAGAAAAGGGCCGGGGATGCAGTAAAAAGGGTGGCACGCTGGGGTACACCTCTGCAGTTGCCCAAAGTATTATTTGGTTAATTCAGCTCAGTCCAGCCTTCCTGAAGTTGGGCAAACCTGTTTTCTTCCCCATGATGTATCACTTAGAAACACCAACTGCAAGGATTTCTTATGTTCTCACAAAAAAGGGAAGGAAACAGCTGGTAAATGTTTCACAGATGGCAAAGCTCTTGGCATCTCTCTCAAGAGAGGGCCACCCATGCAGATGGCTCATTATTTTAACATTTGGATTTTCATCTTATTAAAACATCTTTTTTTTCTGGTTTTATTTAGCATCATAAATTCTCTTACACTTTAGCAAGCAACTAAGCAATTTGAGGACGTGCAAGCTAAGGAACATCCTTTGGATAAAACATAGATTGGTGACATCATTATTCCCAGCTTTGATCTCAATGTGATGGGTTTCAGTCTGATTAAAAATTCCAATGAAAGGGAAAGCTCAGAGTAGGGAATTTATCAAGCAAAAGTCCATGAAGTCCATATAGTAGCTGAATTATTCAGCAGAACGATAAACCGAGTGAAATTGGGGGAAACAGTTTTATTCAACGCATAAAATCCCTATTACTATGCAATATGCATGTATAAAAATATCCAAATGCACACTGGGTGTCGATTCACAAACACACCCTTTCTACATGCGCAGAGAGGCTTCTGTACCATGAAGGGGAACAGCCAAAATTTAAACCAAAAGCAACGCCAGTTCTTGGCAGAGCAGATAGGGAAGGGCCAAGAGTTCAAAGGACAGTTCTCTGCCCACCCAGACTTCAACGAGACTTAACCTGCATCCTCTGTCCCAATAGCTGTTTCTAAGCGCAGAAACAGGAAGACCGTTGTGTGCCTGGATGGAAAGAAAGGACGCACTCTTGCTGCTCTAACTTTGTCCGGAAAGCAGGCCTTGGTACTCTCCTTCCCAAATATTGCTCCCCAGAGCTGGGGAAAGCTGTGGCCACCTCAGCGTCCTTAACTGCTGCACTGGGGTGTGGGAACTGTTGGAGATGCAAATGCAAGTGACAAGGCAATGTAATCCGAACAAACCAATCTATTTAATGTGGTGAGGTGCTGGCCTAAATACAGGATCCGTCGCTGCGCTCTCACAAATGGGCCTTATGGAGCGAGTTCTGTGCATGCCACATTGTAAATGTTTATTAGCAACGGTACACAGTGCGCATTATGGATCCACGGAGCTCCAAGCTGCCTCGCTTTGGGGGTCAAATCTAAACCCCTGAAATGCTGAGAAAATGTTAATACTTGCCAGCACCAAGAATGCCTCACTTGACAATGTCCATAGGTATCATAAATGGAAGCTTTGCTCATCGACTAGAATCACCTCTGGTACCTCTAGCCTAAAGAAAGCATTAGCTTGCATAATACACTCTGCGAGCTGCTGCCTCTTCCATCAGATGGAAAGCAGGATGGGAGGGGCAGAGAGTGTAGTTTCACAAACAAGTACTGGAGAGAGTGATGCTCATTATGCATGTCCAGAAAGCTAGGAGCTGTGGAGAAATGAGAGAAAATTTTTTTTACCATATTTCTCTGTAAGAGGATTGCTTCTGGGGGTGCCATGTTGCTTCATGGTGTACGGCATCTGTAGCACACATTGTATTCACAAGAGCACACAGTCCTTGAGTAGCCTCCAGCTGGTAAATGCTACCCTCATTTTCAGACTCACCCACTTTGATCGCTCTAAGGCTGTGGTGCTTAAGAAGTGTCACCCAGACCAGCAGCGTCAGCATCACCTGCACCTTACACAGGCCTCCTGAATCAGAAACTCTGCAGGAGGATCCCAGGAGCCTGTGTTTTAACAAGCCCTCCAGGTGATTCTGATGCACACTCAAGTTTGAGAACCGCTGCTCTAAGGCATAATAGTGTGTCACTCCACCAGTGCCCAAGAATCTTTTTGGTGACAGACATCAAGCATGATTCTTGTAAAATCCTGGCAGCAGAATACATTTGTCTATTTAACTGCATGCAAAATGCTTGTCAAGAAGGATTCCGGGAGCTCTTTCTGCAAAGGAAGTCTTCCTTTCTCCCGCCTGTGCTCCATCCATCTCTTTGGAGACTGCACATGCCTTCAATCCAAGCTCCCAGGTTACAAGCATTTTCAAAACGCCTCCACCACCACCCTTTTCACTCGATATTGGCAAATAAGACAGAGGAACACTGCACCTGGTTTTCTCAGTCTAGCTGGAAAGACTGACAGATTTCATCACATTTGTCAAGGGTCTAAAACTCCACGTGGGAGAAAATAATCCCACTTAGTAAAAACACCTCGCTGTACCTTTGAGTCAGAATGGAGGAGCGAAAAAAGTATTGTTCCTGGGAAAATTACAAGGCATTTGGTGTGTGTTTGCAGGAATGTGATGACTATTTGCCAGTCGCTGGTTTAGGTGGCTGAAAAAGCCTCCACAAAACGACACAGGGACTGGAATACATAGACGTCTGCGAAATGGCACGAGAGTCAAAGGAGAAATGAATTTCCTGTGATGCAGATGAGCTACTTGAAATCGCTCCCAACTGAGTACACCTCCTTCTCCTCAAGCACATGGAAAACCATTTGAATAATGCACGTTATTCGGTTACAGTGTGTGCTCTGAAAGCCATTTAATGAAGGCAGGTAGGCTTCCAAGAAGGTGCATTCTTTGACTAAAGTAGATTCTCCTGGAAAAATCTTTCCCCAACATGGAAGGCAAGATTTACGGAGTGAGTGGAAGAAGGAATGCTATTATAATGTCTTGTTTCACTCAATCAAAGTGAATGGGAGTGACCTTGGGTTAAACTTGCTATATTCTAGGTGAACCTTACTCTATGCAATATATATATTGAAAAACTGCAAGTCAATCAAGTTTTAGCAAATTAAACCATCTTTCCATTGACTTGTTATATCGTCAAAGTTGCTTTATCTTTCTGATTGATCCCAGTCAGCAGTGGCTACCAGCTCCAAACTTTCTGCTAAATAGTTAATGATCTATAAACTGACACTTCATTTAAGTGGGGAGGGCCGCTCCTATCTAAATAAAATTTCATAAATATTTAGGAAAGTTATAGGCACTATTTGCACAGGAGATAGATATAGATACTATACATATAGTTTTAATAAAGTGAGATAAATATGTCTAATAAGATTGGCTGGCTCTTCATATGCAATTTATTTGGTTAGTTGAGTCAAAATTACTGAAAAGGGTATTTGGCCCAAGGGATATTTTAAATTTCACTCATCCTCGTAGTTTGGATTGACAGGTGGTATAGAGTCAGGTTAACAGTGTGAGCCCTGGAGTCATACCTGGACTCAGTCCTGCTCTGCACCTCTCAGCTGTGGGACTGGTCCTCCCTGACCCTCAGTTTCTTTCTTATTAACATGAGTCAAGTAATTTGTTCCATCCCACAGCATTGCAGTGAAGAGTAATGCACTACATGTATTGTTAGCACAAAGCTGGGCACAGAGTGCAGCCCGAATAGATGGCAGCTGGTGCTATTATTTTTATGGAAAGACAAAGTCACAGGTATCATGCCCATGACAAACAGGGAGAGTGTCTATAAATACCCATTTGGAAAACCATGGGAACAATTTGATACCAGTATGGTATTAAAACAAATGCTAGTGGTTATATCTCCAAAGAGAGTGCTCAGCAGAGTGAGAAGAGCACTGACCTAAGTGAAGAAATGTGTGGTTATTGTAACATATAGAGTGAATCCCATCTTCTAACCCAACTCTTTAGTTTCTGAAATCGTCATTAAATAATCATAGTGGTGGTGATCATAATAATGGCCACTACCGCTTTCATAGCACTTCCTATTGCTGGGAACTGCTGTAAATACATTATATGTATTAATTCATTTTAATGTCACAACCACCCAATGAGTGAGATGCTATCGATATTCCCATTTTGCAGAAAAGGAAACTAAGATACAGAATGTAAATGACCTTCCCAAGACCCCACAGCTACTCAGTGGTAGAGCCAGGATTTGAACCTAAGCATAAGGGATACATCCTCATGAAACAGTGAGAGGGAGAAGGCGCTGCAGGAGTGATCTGGTCCAACTGTCCAATCTTACAGATGGAGAAATTGAGGCTAGTATATAGAAGAGTGCTTGTCATTTGGAGCGATGCCTGTCTTAGCTGGAGTTGCCATAACAACATATCCTGTGTGGCTTAAACAACAGAAACTTATTTTCTCACAGTTCTGGAGGCTGGAAGTCTGAAATCAGGGTGCCAGTATGGTGGGGTTCCAGTGAAAGCTCTCTTTGTGACTTGCACATGGCTGCCTTCTCACCGCCCTCAGATGGTGGGGGTGGGTAGGGGGAGGGAGAGGGAGGGAGGGAGAGAGAGGGAG
>NW_006785484.1:324807-364483 GCF_000442215.2 Lipotes vexillifer | reverse complement strand
GAGAGAGAGAGAGAGAGAGAGAGAGAGAGAGAGAGGGAGAGAGAGAGGGAGGGAGGGGGAAGGAGGGAGAGATCTTCTAAGGCCACAGTGCTATTGTCTTATTTAACCTTATTTAGATCCTAAAGACCCTCTCTCCAGATACAGTCACATTGGGGGTTAGGGCTTCAATATATTAATTTTGAGAGAATATATTTCAATTCATAGCAATGCTCAATAAGTAATAACTGGGTTTCCACAAACGGGAACATGACTTACAAGCCTCTTTACCAGCAGAGCTGGGAAGAGAACCTGGGTCATTCCGATGTTTGTTCTCTGATCAAACCACACAGTTGAGACTTCCTAAGAAAATCTATTTCCAATAATATTCTTTAGAGTCCTTGTAAATTTATTCATCCTTATCATTTCTTATCTGACTGTCTGTTGATACCCCTACACCACAGTGCTCATCTCTAAGGAATGAGTGTCTCAAAATATCCCGCAGGTGAGTAATCTCATTTCTTTTCTCCTTTAATCTTTTTTTTTTTTTTTTTTTTTTTGGTGGTACCCGGGCCTCTCACTGCCGTGGCCTCTCCCGTTGCGGAGCGCAGGCTCCGGACGTGCAGGCTCAGCGGCCATGGCTCACGGGCCCAGCCGCTCCGCGGCATGTGGGATCTTCCCGGACCGGGGCACGAACCCGTGGCCCCTGCATCGGCAGGCGGACTCTCAACCGCCGCGCCACCAGGGAAGCCCCCTTTAATCTTTTTTGGTTTCAATTTTTGCTTCTATTTTGCTGGGTGTTCACTCTTCTGCACATGTCCTTACTTTCCCGAGCTAATCCGTAAAGCTGTGAGCGAGCTTCAGAGCTCAAGAAATACTTCTTGATGAACAGATCTCTATAGAAGGCAATCCGGGTAGAGGAAGAAGGTAACACACTCGGAATCAGGTGGGGAACTTCAGGTTGCCGGTGACAAAGACAGTATCACGACAGATACGAACAATAGCCGACAAGAGGGGCACATGTGACCTGATGTAACTGAAGCTCCGGGGGCCTCAGGATAAGCTTGATCCAGAGCCCAGTTCTTTCTCTCTATTTCTCAGCTCTGTCTCCTCTGTGTCTCCCCTATTCTCAGGCAAGCTCTCCCTCATGGTGATGTAAGGTATGCCGGGGTCTGGAGCTCCATGCTTGCTTACTCTTATCCAGCAGGGGTGAAAGGTCTACCTCAAGATGAATTATCAAGATTAAAAAAAAAAACCCAGGTTTGAATTTTGTTGCCCTTAATTGGCCTGATTTGAGTCAGACTGGTCCCTCTCTGAACCAGTCCATATGGAGAGGAAGACAGAATGCACTGTTGGCTTAAAATTTTAAGTCAGGGGTCAACAAATTTATTCTGTAGAAGGCCAGATAGTACATACTTCAGGCTTTGAGGGCCATACTGTCTCTGTCACAGCTATTCAACATAGCCATTGTAGCCTGAAAGCAGCCAAAGGCGGCACAAAAATGAATGTATGTGTTCAGATTTGGGCTGCAGGCCACAGTTTGACAGTCCTGTCTTCAAGGAATCAGATCCTAACACTGGAACAGACCCCTTGCATTCTTTAAGTCCCCCTTGGCCAGTGGGATAGCCAGTGTAACCCTAATAAATCTTGGGTCCCAGATGGCCTAGTCCCTTCACAGAAGCTTATTCAAAGTTCAGTCTAGGGCTTCCCTGGTGGCGCAGTGGTTGAGAATCTGCCTCCTAATGCAGGGGACACGGGTTCGAGCCCTGGTCCGGGAGGATCCCACATGCCGCGGAGCAACTAGGCCCGTGAGCCACAACTACTGAGCCTGCACGTCTGGAGCCTGTGCTCTACAACAAGAGAGGCCGTGATAGTGGGAGGCCCGCGCACCGCGATGAAGAGTGGTCCCCGCTTGCTGCAACTAGAGAAAGCTCTCGCACAGAAACGAAGACCCAACACAGCAAAAATAAATAAATAAATTACTAAAACACTCAGAGCCAAGCAAATCTACTTCAAGAATCATATAAAAAAACAAAGAAAAAAAAAAAAACGAAGTTCAGTCTAGCCACCCATTAGGGCTTTTTTTAAAATTCTAGTCTTTTCTGAGGTCTCCCCCCAAAATATTCAAAGGCATTCAAGACATTGGTCAGGACAACACTTCTCAAAAACCTATTTCTTTACTCTCCAATTCTCTTGTACTTCAGAATTTCCCACATGACAAAGCCCCAGACTCATCATCGTCACTAGCTGTACATCTTTCTCCCTTTTCTTTCTGGGTTCCAGGTCTTTAGTGTGTAGTCAGCACAGTCTCTCTGTCTCTTTCTGTCTCTGCCTCTGTCTCAGTCTTCCCCCATTTTCCCTAACCTACAGCTTCCTCTGTCTGCCCTTTTCTCAATTCTGAATCACAGAGTATTTTGAACTTGGTTGTCAAAGATTTCTGAGATTGGGTGGTAGGGCAAGGGAGTAGGAAACACGACTCTGATAACGTGAATGTATCCTGTTCTTGTCAGACTTGCAAATACAGAACCCGGGCTACAGTACAAATGGATTTCAGGACAGTTAGTGGTGATCTCTTTGGAAGGGTGGGGTGACAAAAAAGAATGGGAAGTGGAATTTCATTTGAATCTGAAAAATTGCATTTCTTTTAAAAATTAAAAATGACATCAAGGAAATATGAGAAGGTGATAACATTCGCTGTATTTGAGAAGTGGGTAATCAATGGTGCTTTATTTTTTATACATTTGAGATAGTTCATATTTAAAGATTCAAATATTTAAAGATTCAAATAATTAAATCAATACGTTGAAGGAAATGGTGTCTGTGAAAGTGCTTTGTTAGCTTAAAATGCACTAGACTCTTCTCAGACTTACGCAGCACCCAGGTTACCTGGAGACCATGTTAAAACACAGGTTTCTGAGTGCCACCCTAGAATTTCTTTCAGTCCAGCTGGGATGGGGCACGAGAATCCGCCTTCCTAACAAGTTCCAAAGTCATGCTGCTGCTGCTGGTTCCAGGGACCACAATTTGAACATCTTTGCAGTAGAGAGTCCACTCCATGAGGGCAAGGATCATGAGTCTCTTGTCATATTCCTAAAATCTAGCTTGATTCCTGACACTTGGAAAACATTCAATACATATTTACGTGTATGAATGATGCCTACGGGCTACATACATGGAAAAAGTGGACATTGTCACAACTTAATCTGCTCTTTCTACCCCTGTGTGAACAGAAAGGATCCTCTCCCTTATCCTCAGGACAAGTGAGTTCGACTGAGAAAAACCGAGGTTCCTGGGAGGTGAGATTAGGGGAAAATCAAGGAAGGGAGGTGGCTATGTTTTTAGGTGAGCGAGAGTGAGAATGAGGGGACAGAGAAGGAAGAGCCAGAGGACCCGTTCTAACCTTCTCTCACTATGCAGATGGAGCCCTGCAATCTCGGGTGACAACTATGCTGGCTGCAGCCTCCAGAAGCCTTGCTCTTCCCAACCTGCTACCCCCGCCTCTGAGCTGCAGCCTCCATGGCTTTCCTCCAGTCCTCACGTGCCAGCGGCCCGGCTCGCACAGCACCTCTCCACTCCCTGTTTTCTTTGCTTTTGCCTTGTTTATTCCCGTTTAACCTGTACATCTCAACTCAACGGCACTTCCTCCAGAAAGCCTTTCTTCACCTCCTGACGGAAGTCAGAGACGCCAACCCCATATTCATGTAGAATGTGCTCCTTTCTTCATAGTCCTTCACAGTTTGCAATTCTGCTTTCCTTTTTTGTAATTAATGCCCATCTCCCCAAATTTGACTGTAATAAGAGTAATGAGGGCTAGGACCCTCATTTGTGTTGTATCCCCAACTGACAGCCCCATATACCTGTACGGCACACTATGATTTTTAAAAAATCATTGCCCATGTCTTGTGCTCAACATATACTTGTTTTTCTCATTTAATATATTTTTCCAGTTTTACTGAGATTATAATTGACATATAACACTGTATTAGTTTTAGGGGGACAACATGATGATTGGATATATGCGTATGTTGCAAAAAGATCACCACAATAAGTTTAGTTAGCATCCATCACCTCACATAATTACAATTATTTTTCTTGTCATGAGAACTTTTAAGATCTACTGTCTTAATAAATACTTGTTGAATGAATAAATGAGACGTGAATATGTGCACCTTTCCCCATCCAACCTACGTTATCATTACATGAGTGAGATAACGAGTACAGACTCTCTATTTCTGTATCCTTCCCTTCTTCTAGTCCTGTTTCAACTCTGGAGTTGCTTTCATCATTCGAAGTGCCCACTCCTATTTTAGGATCCTCTGACGCCTTACCTCTTCTGCCTCCAACTTCAGAAGCTGAGAATGAAAGACCGGATAAGAGTCGGCTTCCCACGGGGAGAAGGGGAAGCAAAAAGTAATAATAATACAAACAGCTCTGAAAGAGGGAGCTGGGCTGAGACCCTTGTGGAAATCTCCAGTACAAAAAGAGGAAGACAGGCCCCAGAGTATTAGTAAGACACAGAGAGAGGCTCTTTTGTTGTTGTTATTAAAATATCGGTTTTCTTTTTGAAAGGGAATCTTTACCCTAGCTTGAGGAAACATTTCTTTAGTGCCACTTAAGCCACAATGGCTGTTGCGTAGAGCCAGGGGTTGAGGGATTTGGACTGTCTGATCACAGCCCATCACCTTTAATCCCAGTTTGTTTGTTTTCTTTTAATCATTGCCCAATTGGTGAATCACTGTCTCTACTTGCCTTAGAAATAAAATACTCATTCTCTGCTTTTCCTTTTCCAGATTGAACTTGTGCTGGCTTTTTATATATCCCTTTAGTTTTTTATCTGCTTAATGAAAAGAATACATGTTCATTTCAAACAACTATAAACATAGTTTATAGAAGTAGAAAAGTGTTTCTGTAATTCACCTTTCGGGGTAACCAGTTTTTCCTTCATATCCTTCCACAATGTTAATGCAGATACAAATCTCTTAGTAGTAGAGTAGTATTTTTATAACGAACGTTGTAATGCCAAACACATTATTTTGAAATTAACTTTTTTATCACCGCACCCTTAGCTGTCACTTCGTATCAATTCCTACAGGTAACTGTATTCTGGTTAACAAAAATCGCATGTTCTACTCCATGTTACTCTAGACAGTATTAGATACTTTTCCTAGAAATGGCAGTGAACCCAAGAAGCCTGTCCACTTTCTCTTCCCTCTGTAAAGAAATGTGCCTGCTAAAGACGCCACAGCCAAAGGAAATTCTTTACCTAATAATTACCACTGGCTCTTTGGATATGGAAACCCCAAAGTCATTCATTCCTTCATTCGTTGTTTTCATCAAACATTCACAGTTTGCTTATAAAAAGTGCCATGTATCGTTCTAAGCATTGTGGTGAAACACACAAAAGAGGTCTCTGCTCTTACGGGTAAATGTTTTATTGGGGAAAAAAGAAAGTAACACATAAAGTAAAAAAAAAAAAAAAAGAAAGGAAATTTTAGCAACAGCAAGATGAATCCATCCATGGGATATTAAGGAGAAGAGATTTCCAAAAGAACAAATAGCAAAGGTAAAGTCTTTGAGGGGAAACATGGCACATTGAAGGAACAGGGCTGTAGCTTCGTGAGCTCAAGGGAAAGTGGTACAAGGTGGGACCTGGGAAGGAGCAAGGGCTATTTCACGTGGACCTTGCAGGGAAGTTGGTAATTTATTAAGTGTTATGAGAAGCCACTGAAGGGATCTGATCAGGTGAGTGACAAAATCTACTGTGTGTCTTCGAAAGGATCACTCTCTTCCTGGGTTGAAATTACCTGGAGTAGAATGGGAGACCAGGGAGCAGGTGAGTAATGGTGTCCAGGTAAGAGAGACTCTATCAAGAGCAACAAATCCAGTCAGTACGGCTCTGAGTCTCAGAAATAAATGTCCAGTGGACTCAAAGGGTCAGTCAACAGACAGACTCAAATCAGCCAGGTGAAAGAGAACCAGAAGATCAAGACAAAGGCAACATCAAACAGCCAAGAGCCAACATCAGATGAGTCTAGAGAGGATGGGACCCTCCAGGCAGCTGAGTCATTAAGGGTCAGAGCACCACAGAGAGCACCTGGTAAGATGTTGACTTAACAGAGGTCTCTGACGTCACAGGCCTTTCATCTCTGGGCAGCAAAAGACCCTTGAGGCCGGCTCCACCCCCTCAACGTATCTCTCTGGGCTTAAAGGAACAAGCCAGGGCTTCATAGTGATCTCTGGCCTCTTTGAAACAGGAAATAATATTCATAAATCTGAGATATCTATGCTTTCTGGTCAGACTGGAGGTCAGTGCTGGGGTTACATCTTCGAAAGTCTTGCTGGGTCAACCCCCCATGCTGTTTACAACGTGGCATCCATGCTTCACTGGCTCAGCTAACTTCGCACTCAAACTACAAACCTAGCACCTGGAAATCTGAATGAATGAATCAAAGAGAGCAGAGTATAAGAATTGCCACTCTCTAAGGGAATGTTTATGATTTAGCATTCCACTTCCGGACATTCAGCCTCCAGAAGCAGGGACCAAAATGCACAGGATACTTGTGCAGTGAAGCCCAAGAAATATTTTTGAGTGTTTTTTCCCAGTCTTGTATACAACACCATATAAAATTATATACATCTGTCTCTGTATGTCAATGTAGGTGGGTGCATAAGAAAACTCTAGAAGTACACATTTCCGGTCAATGTAATTGGGGAGGAGGAATTCTGTATCTTACTTTATATACATTTGTATTAGGTCAGTCATGTCAAATTGTCAGTTTTTGTAGGTAGAAAATGACTTAAGATTGGCAGTTTCATAGAGTTAATTCTAAAATGGTTTGAAGTTTTGGAGAGGCAGGATAGAGAGGCTGCTAAAATAATGGGCTCTGAAACCAGGCCGAATGATCTCCAGGGCTAGCTCTGCTTCTTCCTATCTGTTTAACCTTGGGCAAATAGCATCACATCTCTGTGCCTCCGTTTTCTCATTTTAAAAATGGGGATAATAACAATTATACTTAGTTCAGAGGGCTGTTATGTGAACTAAATGAGTTACATGTAAAGTACTTATAACTGTGCCAGTACAAGCTTTCAATAAATGGTAGCTATTACTTTTTCAAAGCGCCTATTACCTTTGAAATTAAAGAAAAAAATTAAAGAAAAGGATTTGTTTAGAGTACTCTTGAAAAACTCTTTCCTTCTAGCTAGGAGAGAAAATTCTAGGTGGGTCCTCTTTGATAACGGCCTATAGTCCAGGACCTTGAGCTTGAACCCTTGGCAGTGCTTGGTGACAGAACGACGGGAGGTGCAAAGCGGCATCATTACTCTTAGTGAAGCCCTTATACTTAGTGAATTCTCTCAGTCTTTTCTCAGGTGGGCTTTTCCCCCTCCTCCATCTCTATTTATTTATTTATTTATTTAGATGGTGTATTTCTGCTCTTTTAATTATGTCATCAACGTTTTTGTAAAGTCATTTACTTTTTTCCCCCTTTTCCTTCTTTGTGCACGGCTCTAAATATAACCACGGAAACAAAACAATGCAGTCCCACAAACAAAGGAGCCCCGGCTGGGTAAGCAGAACCCTTCTACAGGTCTTGAGTCAACTGCTATTTCTTGCCTTCATGTTTGATAAAACAGCCCATGGCTCTCACAATAGCAAGGGAGGGAACCCTGATTAAACGGTATGCATTACTGTAAAAGGGAATTAAAGGCGATGCAAAGGTTTGCACTAAACCGCATTAGGCAAGGATATTCAGGAACCAAGTTGCCTGGGTGGTTTCCAGGCTGAACGCACAGGTTCTGAATCTGCAATGACTCACCTGCTCCCGAAAGAATTGTTCTCCTGGCTAATTGCTCTATCAGTCAGCCACTCTCCTTTTTTCCCTTAAAAAGGAATAACAGGACTATATTTTCAGGATTGGGAATGGGATAGGGTGGAAAGGTTAATTAGAGAATAAGTTTGGGAATAAGTGTACAAGTGAAAAATGGAAATGGATAAGGATGTTTGCAGCACTAAAATTTGGGTGTTTTATTTAGAATAACTGAAAACAATAACAATAAAAATATTTACCGAGTGCCTACTATGTGCCGAATACTGTCGGTGGCAAGAATTTACAATGGAAAACGAGACAGCCAGAGCCCTACCCACATGGTCTTATGTTCTAGTGGCAGGAGTAGAAAAAACAAACAAATAAATGAATAATGATGATAACTTCAACTTCTGGAAATTCTACAGAGGAAACAGAATTTCCTGGGACAGGGAATGGTGCAATAGAGGTTAACCTGAGGTCAGGAAGGATCTCTCCCAGAGGTGACATTTGAGCTGAGACCTGAACTGTGAACCAGCAGGGGAAATGCCGGGGTAGGAGTAGTCTAAGCAGAGAGTGACAACCTCGCCAAATCCCTGAGCTGTCAAATGGCTTGGAATTGGAGAAACAGGAAGGAGTCCAGTGGCTAACATAACTTACTCTGAGCTTACTGATTCTCAGAACCGGAATGGAATCTATTAAGAAAACCATAACCGCCCCCGAAAACTGCGTGCCTCGGATCACCCAAGTCTTGGGTAGCAATGATGCAGGAGAACCCAAACCATCTGAATTGCTGGCAAAGGACCTTGTTTCTGTGTTGTCAAAATGCAGCACGCTGCACACAAATGATATATACTGACAGCTTGTTTCCAGTTGTGTCTGCATAGCTTTTCCAGTTTGGAGCTTTGGAGTAACGTGAGGTTCAAGACTTGACCCCAACTCTTATTCCTTTTTGATTCTCAGTGTGTCCATTATCTTTCTGGAGCCTCATCTAAAGAAACTTACTGGGTTGCCATGAGCTTTACACAGGTCACCAGGTAGTGTTTAGACCAGTACCTGGCATGGAGAAAACATGCAAAATGTTGACTATCATCACTATTATTATCTTTATTATTTTGTCAATATCCTCTCTGCCTCTGTACTAATAGTCTCCATTACAGCAGATTGTATTGTACATCATTTTACATTTTATCTACCAATATAGAAGGGGCTATAGCTTAACAAGTGGCTTTATTATTTAAACACTTGCTCACTTATCACAGCACCAGCTATGTATCAATTATGGTACTAGGTCTGGGGAAATCAAAACATTTAAAAGTAATAATTGATCATTCGAGTCATGCTTATTGTCAGAGTCAGGGGATTGAGTCCTAGATCTGTGATGTGTTAACTGTGTGACTCCAGCAGGTTACTTAATCTCTCAGGGTCTCAGGATTCACATCTGAACAACGGGGATAATAATAGCCACACAGCACTGCTTTGATGTACACTAAATGGTGTGGTACCTGGAAGCACTGACTCCAGAACCTGGAATGTAGTCACAGCTCCAGACTGCCAGTCACATTGGCCTTAGCCTTCAGGAAGCAATAATTTAAGGAGGTAGAAACAACAGATGAACAATCTGAAGAGGTTCATTGTAAGTTAGGCATAGTGCGGGTGCTAATTCCTGCTCCTCCAGAAAAGCTCTCACAGATTTTGGGGCTAGTTCTGAAAGTATGGAGAGGCATTTTCTGAATAGATGGGGGGAGGCACTCCAGCTAGCAAAAACATCATGTGCCAAGGCATGGAAGCGTGAAACAAAATGGCTTACTGGGGAAATGCTAAGTAACCCGAAGCAGCTGTTTTGTGCACTGGAGGATGGGGTAATGGATATCGAGAAGCAAGGCAGAAAAGGCTGTAATTCCTTCCTAACTAATGTGGGCTCATTATTTTCATGATCCCCGAACTGTCCTGCAGTAGCATCCAGGTCACTGTCCAGAAAGATTTTCAATCTTATGCAAACTCTTTTTCTTTCCTTCCCAACAGTTGAGATTGAAACAAAGTTGTTACATCAAAAGCTGAATATAGGGAGGTTTTGTGGCTATCAGATGTTAAATGACAAAGCACCACATGAGATTTGATTTTCATACCCATCCAGGGAATCCCAGCTTTGGCCAGACTCCCCCCACCCCCATCAGTAACATGGTGACATTCAGCGCATTAATCAATGTTTGAGGAGGGACATATTATTTTGAGAAAATCTCAAGAAAATACAACTGCGTCTGTAGCCAAATCAGAAGGCACAAGAGTGTTTCTGGAAAGTAAACTGGAGAAGTTTATCCTCAGGTATAGGAAAGAGAGCTCATCAGGGTTACCACAATTACCCAGGCATCTCAGAATAAAACAGGAGCAAAAAAGCCTTCCCGAATGGGTAGTGGATGACGACCGCCACACCCCGACTATGACGTAGGCAGCCATTTGGCTGACATGGCCCAGGATCCACATACGACACCCTGCTTGAATTTAATGATCTAATTTAAGGGCTGACAAACATATTGTTTTCCCAAGGGGCTAGAAATGGCCCTCCCTTTTCCTCAACCAAAGTAATTATTCTCCCAACTTGAAGCAATAGTAGTGAAAGCACTTTTTGTTTCTCTAATTCTCCAGTCAAACCCCCAGGCTAAGATTTTTTTTGTAAGGCATTGTTCATGCACAGTGGCATAGAATTTCATTTGCCGGGTTTCAACTATTAAGAGCACAACACAAAATCTAAGCAATTTTAGACATGTGTCAATCTCAAATAAAAAAGGCTTTGTGCTGGCACAGGATGTCAATGCTTGAATTAAAGAGATGAAGAATTTCCCTGAGCAAGAGCTGTACATGCTGACATAATACATTGTTAAGCTTCTGTGTTATGATACAACCAATATGTTTTAATAATTTATTGGTATTTATTTAACACACAATACTGTCATACCAAATCTAAACCAAGAGGTCTAGGTTCCTCATTGATTCATGTACATTGTTCTTATCAGTATCATTAGATGCTTCCTTAGAAAAGTCTCTTATGTGTGATAAAATTAGCAAAGAATGTTTCTGAAGCTTCATTAGGATAGCATTCTGATATCACCTTCCGAGGACCCTCAATGGGATATTGCTGGAAGGATTCATTTGGCTTTGTCTTTTACTGTCTTTATTTATCGGCGTTTATCTCCCCATGAAATCACTGCTCTGTGAGTTAACATCATTCGAACACTTGGTCAAAATCTAGCCAGCTAAGAGAGTACCACAGGCTGACACGGAAACCTGCTGGATACAGAATCTAGGTTGAATTCTTCTAGACTGCCTTAATCATTAATTCATCTGCTTGAAGATTCATTCATCTTTATTTCATCATTACCTAATGAGCATAATGGAGACCATCAAAATCTAAAGGCTAATCATTTTTTAAAAGTGAGTGTTTGATAATTATTAATAATAATGTTAACAACAGCCTTAATTTCCAGGTATTCCCCCTTGAGATTTACATCTTAATTATACTTGCCATAAGGACAAATTCACTCCCCCAAAATTAAGCTCTGGTTTACAGTTTTCAAATCACAGGAGCAGGGCACCTTCAAGATGGCGGAGGAGTAAGACGTGGAGATCACCTTCCTCCCCACAGATGCACCAGAAATACATCTATATGTGGAACAACTCCTACAGAACACCTACTGAACGCTGGCAGAAGACCTCAGACCTCCCAAAAGGCAAGAAACTCCCCACGTGCCTGGGTAGGGCAAAAGAAAAAAGAATAAACAGACAAAAGGATAGGGACGGTACCTGCACCAGTGGGAGGGAGCTGTGAAGGAGGAAAGGTTTCCACACACTAGGAAGCCGCTTCGCGGGCGGAGAAGGATGCTGGTGTGGGGGAAGCTTCGGAGCCGCGGAGGAGAGCGCAGCAACAGCGGTGCAGGGGGCAAAGCGGAGAGATCCCCGCACAGAAGGTTGGTGCTGACCAGCACTCACCAGCCCGAGAGGCTTGTCTGCTCATCCGCTGGGGGCGGATGGGGGCTGGGAGCTGAGGCTCGGGTTTCGGAGGTCAGACCCCAGGGAGAGGACTGGGGTTAGCTGCGTGAACACAGCCTAAAGGGGGCTAGTGCGCCACAGCTAGCCGGGAGGGAGTCTGGGAAAAGGTCTGGAGCTGCCGAAGAGGCAAGAGACGATGGTTTTGGGGTGCACGACGAGAGGGGATTCAGAGCACCGCCTAAATGAGCTCCAGAGACTGGCGTGAGCCGTGGCTATCAGCGCGGACTCCAGAGATGGGCATGAAATGCCAAGGCTGCTGCTGCCGCCACCAAGAAGCCTGTGTGCAAGCATAGGTCACTATCCACACCTCCCCTCCCGGGAGCCTGTGCAGCCCGCCACTGCCAGGGTCCCATGATCCAGGGACAACTTCCCCGGGAGAACACAAGACACGCCTCAGGCTGTTGCAACGACATGCCGGCCTCTGCCGCCGCAGGCTCGCCCCGCACTCCGTACCCCTTCCTTCCCCCAGCCTGAGTGAGCCAGAGCCCCCGAATCAGCTGCTCCTTTAACCCCGTCCTGTCTGAGTGAAGAACAGACGCCCTCAGGTGACCTACACACAGAGGCGGGGCCAAATCCAAAGCTGAACCCCGGGAGCTGTGCGAACAAAGAAGAGAAAGGGAATCTCTCCCAGCAGCCTCAGGAGCAGCGGATTAAAGCTCCACAATCAACTTGATGTACCCTGCATCTGTGGAATACAGGAATAGACAATAAATCATCCCAAAATTGAGGAGGTGGACATTGAGAGCAGCTGTAGACTTGGGGTTTGCTTTCTGCATCTAATTTGTTTCTGGTTTTATGTTTATCTTAGTTTACTATTTAGAGCTTATTATCATCGGTAGATTTGTTTATTCATTTGGTTGCTCTCTTCCTTTTTAAATTTTATATATATATTTTTTTGTTTTGTCTCTTTTTGTGTGTATGTGTATGTTTCCTTGTGTGATTTTGTCTGCATAGATTTGCTTTTCCCATTTGTCCTAGGGTTCTGATTGTCCTTTTTTTTGTTTTGTTTTTTGGTTTTTTTTTTGTTTGTTTTTTTTTTGCGGTACGCGGGCCTCTCACTGTTGTGGCCTTTCCCGTTGCGGAGCACAGGCTCTGGACACGCAGGCTCAGCGGCCATGGCTCACAGGCCCAGCCGCTCCGCGGCACGTGGGATCTTCCCGGACCGGGGCACGAACCCGCGTCCCCTGCATCGGCAGGTGGACTCTCAACCACTGCGCCACCAGGGAAGCCCTGTTTTGTTTTTTTAGTATAGTTTTTAGCGCTTGTTATCCTTGGTGGATTTGTTTCCTGGCTTGGTTGCTCCCTTCCTTCTTTCTCCCTTTCTTTTTTTTTAATTACTTTTTTGTTTTTAATAATTTTTTTCTATTTATTTATTTACTTATTTATTTATCTACCTTTTTCTCCCTTTTCTTCTGAGCCATGTGGCTGACAGGGTCTTGGTGCTCTGGCTGGGTGTCAGGCCTGAGCCTCTGAGGTGGGAGAGCCGAGTTCAGGACATTGGTCCACCAGAGACCTCCCAGCCCCACGTAATATCAAATGGCAAAAGCTCTCCCAGAGATCTCCATCTCAACACTGAGACCCAGCTCCACTCAACGAGCAGCAAGCTACACTGCTGGACACCCTGTGCCAAACAACAAAAACCCCTGAAGTTAGCAGAAGGAAAGAAATCATAAAGATCAGATCAGAAATAAATGAAAAACAAATGAAGGAAACAATAGCAAAGATCAATAAAACTAAAAGCTGGTTCTTTGAGAAGATAAACAAAATTGATAAACCATCAGCCAGACTCATCAAGAAAAAAAAGGGAGAAGACTCAAATCAACAGAATTAGAAACGAAAAAGGAGACGTAACAACTGAATCTGCAGAAATACACTATACACTAATGATGAAAAATCTGGAAGAGAAATTAAGGAAACACTCGCATTTACCACTGCAACAAAAAGAATAAAATACCTAGGAATAAACCTACCTAAGGAGACAAAAGACCTGTATGCAGAAAACTATAAGACACTGATGAAAGAAATTAAAGGTGATACAAACAGATGGAGAGATATACCATGTTCTTGGATTGGAAGGATCACCATTGTGAAAATGACTCTACTACCCAAAGCAATCTACAGATTCAATGCAATCCCTGTCAAACTACCAATGGCATTTTTCACAGAACTAGAACAGAAAAATTCACAATTTGTATGGTAACATAGGAGACCCCAATTAGCCAAAGCAATCTTGAGAACGAAAAACGGAGATGGAGGAATCAGCCTCCCAGACTTCACACTATACTACAAAGCTACAGTAATCAAGAGAGTACGGTACTGGAACAAAAACAGAAATATAGATCAATGGAACAGGATAGAAAGCCCAGAGATAAACCCATGCACCTATGGTCACCTTATCTTTGATAAAGGAGGCAAGAATATACAATGAAGAAAATACAGCCTCTTCAATAAGTGGTCCTGGGAAAACTGGACAGCTACATGTAAAAGAATGAAATTAGAACACTGCCTATAAACTCAAAATGGATTAAAGACCTAAATGTAAGGCCAGACACTATAAAACTCTTAGAGAAAAATGTAGGCAGAACAATCCATGACATAAATCACAGCAAGATCCTTTTTGAGCCACCTCCTAGAGAAATGGAAATAAAAACAAAAATAAACAAACGGGACCTAATGAAACTGAAAAGCTTTTGCACAGCTAAGGAAACCCTAAACAAGATGAAAAGACAGCCTTCAGAATGGGAGAAAACATCTGCAAACGAAGCAACTGATAAAGGACTAATCTCCAAAATATACAAGCAGTTCACGCAGCTTAATATCAAAAACACAAACAACCCAATCCAAAAATGGGCAGAAGACCTAAACAGACATTTCTTCAAAGAAGATATGCAGATTGTCGACAAACACATGAAAGGATGCTCAACATCACTAATCCTTAGAGAAGTGCAAATCAAAACTACAGTGAGGTATCACCTCACACCGGTCAGAACGGCCATCATCAAAAAATCTACAAACAGTAAATGCTGGAGAGGGTGTGGAGAAAAGGGAACCCTCTTGCACTGTTGGTGGGAATGTGAATTGATACAGACACTGTGGAGAACAGTATGGAGGTTCCTTAAAAAACTAAAAATAGGGCTTCCCTGGTGGCGCAGTGGTTGAGGGTCCGCCTGCCGATGCAGGGGACACGGGTTCGTGCCCCGGTCCGGGAAGATCCCACATGCCGCAGAGCGGCTGGGCCCGTGAGCCATGGCCGCTGAGCCTGCGCGTCCGGAGCCTGTGCTCCGCAACGGGAGAGGCCCGCATACCGCAAAAGCAAACAACAAAAAAACCAAAACAAACTAAAAATAGAACTACCATACGACCCCACAATCCCACTACTGGGCATATACTACTCACTCCCTGAGAAAACCATAATTCAAAAAGAGTCATGTACCACAATGTTCATTTCAGCTCTATTTACAACAGCCAGGACATGGAAGCAACTTAAGTGTCCGTCAACAGATGAATGGGTAAAGAAGATGTGGCACATATATACAATGGAATATCATTCAGCCGTAAAAAGAAACGAAACTGAGTTATTTGTAGTGGGGTGGATGGACCTAGAGTCTGTCATGCAGAGTGAAGCAACTCAGAAAGAGAAAAACAAATACCGTATGCTAACACATATATACGGAATCAAAAAAAGAAAAAAAAAAGGTTCTCAAGAAACTAGGGGCAGGACAGGAATAAAGACGCAGACGTAGAGAATGGACTTGAGGACACGGGGAGGGGGAAGGGTAAGCTGGGACGAAATGAGAGAGTAGAATTTATATATATACACTACCACATGTGAGACGGATAGCTAGTGGGAAGCAGCCACATAGCACAAGGAGATCAGCTCAGTGTTTTGTGTCCACCTAGAGGGGTGGGATAGGGAGGGTGGGAGGGAGACGCAAGAGGGAGGAGATATCAGGATGTATGTATATGTATAGCTGATTCACTTTGTTATACAGCAGAAACTAACACACCACTGTAAAGCAATTATACTCCAATAAAGATGTTGAAAAAAAAAATCACAAGAGCAAGGAGAAGCTATCTTCATGTAAAAATAATCAGGCTTTTTTTTTTGAAGAGCCCAAATGGCAGAGATGATGAGAGAATAAATACAGCTGATGAGATTTAGTGTGACATCAGTAATTCTCAAAGGGGCTCCACAGCAGAGTGTGCTGGTATGGATGCTCACTGCTTTTATGGAGGTGACAGGCCTGACATGGCAGGTACTAGTAACACCCAGGACAGACTAGAAACGTCACAAATTACTAACAGTTACTATAGAAGATACAAAAGCATCCATCTAATAGGGCGTGGCTCTTGAAAACTGGCTTAAACATGTTTTGAAATTCCTATTTCTTTAACAAGCCCAACCTCTTTCCTTATGGAACACAGAATTCATTTACAAAAAAAAGTATAAATGGTGAAGTTTTATTTTATTCAGGACTATTTTGATTCAATGTTGTGGAAACCCAACTCACACTAGCTTTATCTTTAACAAATGGGGGCATTATGCCTCATGTGCCTGAAAAGTTCAAGGAACACAACCTTCAGGCATGGATGAATCCAGGTGCTCAAATGATGACCCTGGGAAACTGTACTTCTGTTTCTCAGCTCTTTGTTCTTCTGAATTGGCTCCATTCCCAGGAAGGGTATTTCTTCCCCATATGGAACTCCCAGAAGCATCACATTTACCTACTATCAACCTTAAATTCAGTGGAAGAGAACCTCTCTGTTATGAGTTGAATCGTACCCTCAAAATTCGCAGGTTGAAGTTTTAACCCTCAGTACCTTAGAATTTTACTTTATTTGGAAATAGAGTCATCGCAGATGTAAGTTAAGGTGAGGTCATACTGGAGTAGGTGGAGCCCCTAACTCAACATGATTCATATCTTTATAAAAAGGGATAATTTAGACACAGATTTACACATAGGGAGAATGCCACATCAAGACTGAGTTTTGCTTCCACAAGCCAAGGAACTACCAGAAGCTGGAGAGAGGACTGGAACAGATCCTTCCCTAGCACTTTCCAAGACAGCATGGCCCTGGTGACAACTTGATTTTTGACATCTAGCCTCCAGAATGGTGAGATTATACATTTCTGTTTTTTTAAGCCACTCAGTTTGTGGTACTTTCTTACAGAAGCTCTGAGAAACTCATATACTCTCCTTTCCAGTGGTTCCATACAGTGTCCTGAGATTCACTCCAATTGGTTTGATTTGGACCACATCAATTTCTGTGCCCAGGTGGATGGATGGTTAGGCAGATCTGACTCACAGGTCCACTCCCAGAGCTGGGGATGGAATCAGTCCTACCCTACGTACCTGTACCAAGAGTGGGCAAAGGGTAGTTCTCCAAAGAAAGATCAAAGCGGTACCACCAGAGCAAGGGAGGCAGGCAAAAAATAAAAGATGTTTGCTACAGATAAGTTCATCAGAGAAGAGAAAACAATGAGGTTATTTTAGCTCAGGTTCTTTGCTTCAAATAATCAACACCTCCTTTTCTATATGCCTGATAAACACCTACTCATCAGACACGTGTAGGAGCATCTCTTCTGTAAAACCTTTCCTGCGTCCCACTGATAGAATTGGGAGTTGCCTGCCCAGAGCCCCACTCTCATAACTTGGCATGTTGCAATAGTAACAATAGTAATTAACCTTTTTACAGTGCTTAGGATGTGCATGCCACACTTCTGAGATGTTTAACTCATTTAATCCTGATAATAACCCAATGAGGTAAATACTCTATTATCCCCATTTACAGGTGAGGGAATTGAGGATCAGAGAGGTTAAGCAACTTTCCTGAAGCTAACGTCCTTAATTAATAGGTGCTAAGTGCCAGAATGATGATTTGGATCAAATCAATTTAGCTCCAGAGTCCATGTTCTTTACCAGTTCATTATACTGTATCAAATAGTTCACTTTCTTCATTTCTCCTTATATCTGCTTCTTCTATGAGACCAGTGATTCCTAAAATGGAATATTTATCACTGGTGAACTTCACAATGATATTAGATTTCAAACATTTAATCTTAAAAAAGTATTAGTAGTTACATATTAGTTTTCATGGGCATCTCTCTTATGATAAGAGAGACCTATTTTTCTTCCAGAGGTGCTATATACTTTCCTTCTTGACTTAATTTATTTAAATAAAAGAAGTTGATTAAAAACTATGGTGAGAATATTATAGTACAAAACTTCCAGTTATAAAATAACTAAGTCACAGGGATGTGATATACAGCATAAGGAATATGGTCAATAATATTGTAATAACTTTGTATGGTGACAGATGGTAACTAGACTTATCATGGTGATCATTTTGTAATATATAAAAATATTGAATCACTATGTTGTACACTTGAAACTAATATAATGTTGTAAGTCGATTATACTTCAGTAAAATATTATAGTACACATAGCATGTAAACATGTCAAAATGTTGGAGGTGGTGTAGAAATAATTGAAGTTTGAAGCCCATGTGCTTAGATGGTAAGTTCTTTGAGGAACATCCTTTCTCTGTGCTCCTAGCTGTGATGCCCAGTACAATGTCCAGCACATAGCAGACACTCACTAAACACTTGCTGAATCATTTTGTATTGATTTGGTTACTGGCAACATAAAATACAGGACTGACAGGCCTCAATTGAATTCAACGCAATGAGTTATGTGAAATAGCAGAAATATTGATCCTTTCAGCATTACTGAAATTCAGCCAAGCACAATCATGATGGCCAGACATCTGCCAGCTGTTATTTAGACAAAGTATAATGAAAGATGGGGTCTCAGTTCAATGCCAAGTCCCTGGACAACTTTATTTCTCAGAAGCACTTTATGCCTATGATATATGTGTTTTCCAAGGAGGAGAAATTTTACAGACATGAGTTATTATTTGTAATTTGCTTCTTTAAATGACTAGTTCCTCATCCCTTCTCAGAATAACTTCAGATGAAAATTTTCAATGAATTTGAGGGAGCTTAAGTACAAAAGCAAAAAATCTTTGCCATGTTAGAAGGTTCAAATTTTAGGCTGACAGGAGTTAAAAAGCAGAGGGATTGTTTTTAAACTTCTCTTACAAATATGTCTCTTTTATAGCCATATCCAAACCAAGGCTGGTAAAGCATAATAGATAAGCATGTGAACTTGGAGAAGTTAATTAACTCCCATGTGCCTCCTTTACTTTTCTGTAAAATGTGGATTATAATGGACTTTTTGAAAGGATAAAATGAGTTAATGTATGTAAAGCACTTAGCTTACTGTTGGGTAAGCACTTAGTTATAATAGGTATTGTTATGATTGCGATCATTAATGCTGTTGATTGAAATGGGTGTTTTCTTAGCTATATTAGGAGATCACAACCACCTATGATGAGATCCTTTTTGATGTCAGGCACTTTAGGAACATCATTTCACTTAATGCTGTTTCAGATTAGCTTCCTCAGGAAGCCAACTCTGCAACTGAGATTAGTGTGGACTTTTGTTAGGCGTGCTCTTGATCTTAACATCTGTGGGAGAAGAGAAGGAAGTAGGATTGACTAGACAGAGGATTTGAGCTGGTTGCAGTCACAACCATGACCTCAGATCATCCCACAGAAAGCTCTGAACAGAGATGATCTTTCAGAGTTGTCACGCTTTGGTGCAAGAGGGACTATTTTTCATGCCCTCATCAAACAGTTATTGAATTCAGGTTACTGCCCAAAAGGGGGTGTAACCCCCTTAGGGAGAGGTTTCTCTCTTCACCTAAGGCCAATTCCCCGTAAGAGTTCAGAGCCATCAGGTATCGATACTACTTGCAGCTGGTGAAATTGGACCTTCAGTCCTAACTGGGGGTTCTGGGCAGTACAGCAGTGTCCACTACAGTTCACCCCTTGAGCTCAGGCCCACTTCTTTATGTAAGTTCTGGAGGAAGCTGCTCTAGGATTCTGGTGGGCCTCTTAGCCTCGGAAAAATTTATAAGAGGAAGATTAATGGGATGAACCAGCTGCCATTGTAGCTGCTATTAAGGTCACAACTGATCCTTGCTGTCTCCTATTTATTCTTAGATTCCCTCAGAGCTAGCATCTCTGCCAGTCTCGGCAGCTTATCTAGTGACAGAATCCAGACTCTCATGTTTGAGGGTGTGAAGCCCATGGTCACCATGACCTTCTCTGCCAGGATAGTGACCCCTCTTCTTGCCTGTCAGACCCTTGACACAAAAACTCAAAGTCCCCTAGTGGAACCCAAGACTTAATGTTCAAGGAACTCTTGCTATGCCCTCTGGAAGGATTGTGTATTAAACACTATATAAGACCTCAGTTAGTATTCCTGGCTAAGGACGTGTGGGTAGGAAGGGCAAAACCATAACTGGACTGTTTATTCCAGTTAAAGTGAAATGTTACTCAGGTTAGAAAGGCTCTAAGATGAGCAAAGGGTTGATTTTCATTGTCCCACATTAAACAGATATTGGTGTCAAACTGCCCTCAGAAAAGGAGTATGACCTTGGCTGAGGTGGCTTCTAGTGGTGAACTGGTAAATGTTTAACAACTAACAATCTGTAAAAAAAGAAAAAGTCTGATTTTTAGTGTTTGCTGATTTTCATGATGTAGATAAGGGGTTGGAAAACTCCAGCCTGTTGGCCTACCACCTGATTTTGTAAATAGCATTTTATTGGAAGACAGCCACATCCTTTTTTTTTTTTTTTTTTTTAAAACCATGATGTAGATAAGGGGTTGGAAAACTCCAGCCTGTTGGCCTACCACCTGATTTTGTAAATAGCATTTTATTGGAAGACCCGCCCCATCCTTTTTTTTTTTTTTTTTTTTTAACACATTGGCTATGGGTGCATTTTACAACAATGGCAGAGTCAAGTAACTGCGACAGAGACTATTGCTAAGCCAGACATCTTTACCATCTGGCCCTTTAAGAAAACAATTGCTCACTCTCTTGTATAAACACTCCCACCAACTCTGATTTCAAGCTATCAACTGAACTCAGAGTTGGAAAGTGGTGCCCACAATTAGCCTGCATAAGCCATTATGAGTCAGTTATAGCGTACAGCATTGGCTGAGGTCAATTCCCACACAGAGCTGAGAACGAAGCTGGCAGCTGGTAGCACTCCCGGCAGAAATCTGGGTGGTACAGCATAGCATCCATTAAAATCCTCGTAGCTTCCCTATGAGGAAGATGCTCTCATTATGCCCATTTTCCAGATCAGAAAAACCGAGACTAAAAATGTTAAATTCTCTTTGTCCTAAATCATAAAGCTAGTAAATGGTGAAGCTAAGGTTTAAATGCAGATCTATTGTGCTCCAATAATATTCTATACTTCCTATTCAGCTGGTTGGCTTAATTTTACCATCCAATACCATTCATTCATTCATTCAACTACTATTTAGTGAATGCCTGCTATGTGCTAGACAGTACGACATAGCAAAAAGTAGGATACAAGGGAACCCTTCCCTTAGCCAATGACATTGGATTTCTGGTATGTTTACTTATCTGAATAACTAAATCTGTCATTATCTCAAAACTTAGCTCAAGTTCTGAAACACTACAGTTTTTCACTGATATCTCTATTTTCTGATTTAATCCCTATTGTGCTAATGGTCGATATCATAAAATGGAACTTCCTGGTCTCATGATTGTTTCATTTAAGGTCTGTTTTTCAGTCAGTTCATGATCCACTGATAATGATGGCATTTAGGGGGCCAATAAATCACATCTACCTCCCACCAAACTCACAATCAATTAATAAAGTGACACTAGATTCCAAGATGCGAAGATCAAAGGATGATAGAAAGTACTGAAGAATTTAACCTCAACCTTCAACACATAACCTGTTCAACTGATAATTACTAGGCACCTAGTATGTCACAAGTCTCATCCTGGATCCTGAGAATACAGGGGCAAAAAAAAGTACAAAATCGCTTCTTTCTTGGAGCTTACATTCTAATATAATCTGGACTCTCAAAACCTTCTCAGTCTGTACCTCAGAATCCACCCATAGGATGGTGGGTTCTCATTTGCCTGAAGGCAGGACCACCTCACGCCTGTTGAGTACCAGTACTGGCAAAGAGAGATGAGCTTTCAGATCTGACCATAGAAGACAGGCCTAGCTACTCACCCATGGACAGAAACCACATGGAAGGAGAACAGAAAAAGAACGCGTCCATTCTGGGGGCTAGAGGGCCTAGGATGGAGAAGGATCTAAGGCATGTTTATGAATATACCCTTCCCTTATTTTTGATCAATTTAGATGTTGAGATAACTGAAGTCACAGAAAAAGATTCTAAAAGTGTTACTCTAACACTGTCTTCTCCAGGGAAGAGAAACTCCCCATGGAGACAAAAAGAGAGGGAATAGGTTTTGTATTCTCTATCAAATGGTAGAAACAATGTCTTGTATGTAAATAAATTGAGTTGCCTAGAACTGACTAGGAACATAGTAGCTATTCAAGATAGTCTTATGGATGGCTTAATTCCAATATTCCCATTTATACTTTGGCAAATTTCAAGACTGAGGAATTGTCATTAAAGGTCAGGCAAGGATCCCTCTGTCCTGGGTCAATTATGAGTCTCAGGCTTCTTCTTTTTGATAATTATAGTGTCAATAATATTGATAAATATTTTGAGGCAAATGTTTTGTACTTGGTCGGGTAATACTCACTGTGTGCCTTGTTAAAATAACATGGTTTCTTTCTGGATGGAAAACACTCTATTTATAAAATGTCCTATTATCATGCTTTATGATGAATGAGCTCTGTTTATTTGTTTCTTTTCTGGCTGTCTTTAGGAGATGATCTAAGGTTAATGGTGGAAAATGCTAACAAAATAAATGGTTTCATGTAGTCAAATATTTCATCTGAGCGCTCTGTTTCAGGCAACTTGGGAAGAAAACAAATGAATATTTTTGGAGCGTTTGAATTCATCCCTTAACTTTAGTGCTGCTAACGTTTCCGAGATACACTGAAAAATTTATTTTTCAAGTTACCCACGAAGTCTACAGTGCTTCCACCGACGTGTCAATTAGAATATTACACATATTTTCTTCTGGAAAATCCTCAAAAGGATGTAGAAGGTGACTTCAGATGCCTGAAAAAAATTGGCTATTTTCCACATGAAATGGTTCCATAGAATCATAATCTTTCACGAGCGTGATACTCACCAGACCTGGTTTAAAACATTTCCTTAAATTGACATCTTGTTCTGAAAATAAGCAGATGTAATATTTGCCACTAATCTTTACAAGTTTGGACACTTTTGAAAAAAAAATATGGTCATGAGGGTAAAATACAGGACTTTTCTTTGGTGTCACAGATTCTGACTTAGGTCAGACTTACTTGAGAATTGCTCTAGGCTTACATGGCAATCTCTCTCACATTTGGTCAAAGTTCGACAATAAATGGCTGCTCCTAAGTGATGCTGCCAGGAAGAAGTCATTATCATTTTTACCCCTGGGGCTTTGGAATTCTTCTAAGAATCTCCTTTAGGTCCAGCTAAGTACAAAGGACTATTTATCAGATATCTCCTTCCTGCAAGGAGAAGGAGATCCCCTTCTTTTTACACATCCAGAAATACTTGCAAATGCCAAAGTCAGTCTTAGTCTTGCAGCTGATACTACTCTGGAGATAAACAGAAATTTAAACATCAACAATAAATTTTAAATGACAGCCCAATAAGAGAAGGAGTCTGTATTGTTAGACATTTTTTTAAGATCAACATTTTTAGTAAAAAAAAAAAAAATTAATGGCAAGGCAAGAGAGTGAATTTTCCTTCCACCTCCTTCTGGTGATCTCCAGCATAAAAAGTTATGCACCTGACTCTTGCAAACTTAACTTTATTGTCTTTTTCTAAACTCTGAGTTACAACAGCTTCAAGGGAGGGGTCCAAAATTGACTTAAGGGGAAAAAAAAGACCCATTATCTACTGAGATACAACAGGAAAAGTTGTCTATGAAAGGTGTTTACTGGCTCCTTGAAGGGTTTTATTCTAGTTTCGTCTCTTAATTTATTATTATCTAATATAAAATAAATTTAATTGCTTTTCAAAATTATAAGAGTAACTTTCATTCTTTTGAGGTCAGAAAATATAGGTAATAGAAAAGAAAAAACATTCACAAGTCTACCTGCCTGCATATAACCACAATTAATAAAGGGTGTGTGATTCTACAGATTTACATCTGTTTATTTAACAAAATATTTATTGATTTTCTGTGGCAGGTGCTTTTCTAGATACTGAGAGTAGAGGCGCCTATAAGGTGCTGCCTTCACGTAGCTTACATTCTGGTGGAAGACACAAAGACTAAACAAGTAATTGATGAATGACATAAAGACAGGGGATGCTAAGTGCTACTTTAAAAATGTTTCATGAGATAGAGAATGATGGTGGAGGGGTAGGAGGGCGATTTTAATCACAAAAGACTCTCTGAGGAGGGGACATCTGAACATGAACAAGAATGGATGAAGCTTTTAAAAGCTGGGAAAAGTCACCCTGGCAGAGAGCCAGCGCTAAGGCAGTAAGATGGAAATGATGTTGGTAGTTCAAGGAAAAGCCAGGCAGCCAGCGTGGGGGATGGAGAAGAGACTGAGATGAAATTCAGTGACAGACAGTGGCCAGTTAGGAACAGGCTTTGCAGGCCACAGGAAGTGGTTTGGATTTCATTCTCATCTGATCTGCTCTGTGCTTTTACAAGCTCAGTTTCATTGTCATGTGAAGACTTTAGAGGAGCAGTAAAGGAAGCAAAAGTACTACTTAGGGAATGCTTTGATTAGTCCGTGTGAGAAGTAAAATGGCTTGAATTAGGGTGGAAGCTATGGCCACCATGAGAAATGGTCATGGGGGGATTATTGTGGAGCTCTGGCTGATAGGACTGGAGGATGCTCTGGATGTAGGAGGTGAGGTGAAGCTATTATAACACCACCTCTCACACTTAGGAAAGGGTGGTCAAGCCAGCAGTAGGATCTGCCCAACCTTCCTCATGGCCATACGGTGTTCAATAGACCATCATCCTGTAGTTTATTTCTCCCATCTCCAAATGAGGAAACTATAGATTTTTTTTTTTTTAATTTAGAAACACTGAAATGACTGTTTTGGTCCATGTAACTGTACACTTATCAGCTTATTTCCAAAAGCCACTGCTAAAAGTTGAATTGTTGGATCAAAGAGTTATTCATCCTTAAGATTTGGTGCACTATTTGGCCCTCTGTTCTTTATTTTAAGGCAATCATGTGATGTTAAGACTCAGTTTCATAATTTTTAGCAGCAGATGCAATTTGGGCTTGTTTATTCTCTTAAGCAATGGCTTTTCTGGATAAAATGATAAATTTGTAGACAGCACGTAAGGAGAAGGAAATTTTCTGAATGATTTTGAAGAGAAGATGATCTTTGGATTAGAGGATTTTATTTCTTTGGGTACAGGGCCGGGATTTCCAGCTGACTTTCGTCATTCTTGGCTTCCGTGTTGCTGCTCATAGTGTGTCCTAGAGCAAGGCCAGTTTGTGCCGTCTTCCTTCAGAGATACGGTATGCACATGTCCAGACCAGCAACAGGTCAATCTTTAAAAGGCAGGTGGGATGTTTTTGAAAAAATGGGAGAAAAAGATACCAAAAAACAAACAAAAAACCCCACCTTTTAAGTGGTTCCCCAGAATAAATGGCACAGCTAAAGAAAAAGAAAGAGAAGCAGGCAAAATGCATACATTCAGATCTGAGCACTGCCACTTACTATGTCTGTGTTCTTATCAAGGTTATTTCACTACTCTGAACCTCACTTTTATCATCTATAAAGTGAGATGTTAACTCTTAGCTTGTGTGGTTGACACATATAAGGGTGTTTGTCAAATGTGTTAAACATAAGGGTCATGTAATTTTTGTAGCAGCTGTTTACCAAATACTACATGCTAATTTGTGCACCACTGTCTGATATCTATTATCTCATTTATTCCTCATAATAACACCAAGGTGGATAATATTTCTATTTCATATTTCAGATGAGGAGAGTGAATTCTGAGACATCTTGTGACGTGCTGAAAGTCACAGAGCTTACCAGTGGTAAATCTGGAGTGCCAATGCAGGGTATGTGATTGCAAAGGACCAACCCATCCCAAGCATATTCTTGGTGCTCGATTTTAATTTTACCCTTGATGGAATCTGGTAGAGGGTATAGTGGCTAGTGCAACTGAGGAACAGAGTCCTTAACGTATTTAATTTCAAATATTTTAAATTTGAACAGTCACATGTGGCTAGCGGCTACCTTATTGGATAGCATGGTTCTAAAGAATAAATCCTAGATTTGTTTTGCTGTTTGTATGAAAAAGCCAAACCATGCATGGCTGGCTGGGGTTTTCTTCCTATTTAAAAAAAAAAAAAAAAAAAAAAAAAAAAAGAATTCTGAGACATCTTGTGACGTGCTGAAAGTCACAGAGCTTACCAGTGGTAAATCTGGAGTGCCAATGCAGGGTATGTGATTGCAAAGGACCAACCCATCCCAAGCATATTCTTGGTGCTCGATTTTAATTTTACCCTTGATGGAATCTGGTAGAGGGTATAGTGGCTAGTGCAACTGAGGAACAGAGTCCTTAACGTATTTAATTTCAAATATTTTAAATTTGAACAGTCACATGTGGCTAGCGGCTACCTTATTGGATAGCATGGTTCTAAAGAATAAATCCTAGATTTGTTTTGCTGTTTGTATGAAAAAGCCAAACCATGCATGGCTGGCTGGGGGTTTCTTCCTATTTTAAAAAAAAAAAAAAAAAAAAAAAAAAAAGATAGGTATTAGCATTACAGACAAGTTTAGAGGATATTAAGTCTTGGCTTGCTCACGGGGGAGGGGGGCTCAGAGATACTGCAATCTGGCCTGAGTATAATAAACCCCTTTGTTACATTTAAATACCATCATACTATCTTATATACAGCAAAGCACTGGGATGTTTTATAGTAACAATGCAGCAGCACGAAAACCCCAGACAACTCTAAAAAAGGCGCTAATTATTATTATTAGTGTTTTGCTCTAACAATAAATGTCAAATGGAACCCTGAAAACAAATAACTACCTGTCACCCAGTGAATGAAAGGCAATTTTAGTAAAGTGAATTAAAACCCCAAACATCGCCAAGCCCAGCCGGCGAGCAATGCCAAGGCAACTTAGCGGACACCTTGGCGAATGCCTTTCCTAGAGCAGCAGGGAGAGGATGTCCTTGGGGTAAATCACTGAGGCTGTGCCAGCTCATTAGGACCCAGGGCACCTGGAAAGGGGAGGTAGAAAGAGCTAAAATGAGGGGGCAAGTACATCTTTGGGAGCAGGTCCTCCATCATAGCAAGTGGAAATTGGAGACTGTTAATGATGGAGAATCTTTATTTATTGGCTGGGCTGCAGCCACTTGAGTGTTTTCAGTGAAAAATTAAAGTTGGACAGCAGAGTGTGGATTTGTTTTCATGACATATTTCCCTTAGATTTTTTCAAAGTGCATTCTGGGTGTCTCCCAAAGACTATTTTTAAAAATAAATCGCACATTTTATTTTTTCAAACTTCATTTATCTTTGATATCTGATTGACATATTCAGGACAGTCTAATCCTTTCTGCTGAAGTGAGCTATGACAGTCGCTGCTACAGCAATCAACATCACAGAGGCCTCCCCGGGAAGAGGGGCTCTGTCTTAACCATATGCAAGTAAGGAGGATCTGGCCAGTTCTTGCTAGATGCTTATGCAGGTGGTGGGATCCATCTCTTGGGTCACCAGATAGATGACACTTAAAAGCTTGAATCAGCTCTCTAATTATTGCAGAATCAGCATAGAAACCAAAAGACTCATGAAATAGGCGAGAGGCTGGGGACTGCCTCTCTATTTTTTTTTTACTTTGTTAAAAGGGCACATGAAGTTGAAGACTTTTTAGCCTTGTTACCTTGAGCAGCTTAGTTTATTCTATCTGGTCCAAGACTGACTTTTCTCTCTCTCTTTCTCTTTCTCCTTCCCTTTCCTTCTCTCCTGACCGTTTTTTTTTTTTTTCTTCTATGTTTGAATTGATAATATAGTCACACAGCTGTTCTAAACTCAAAATTATTCAAAGTTATTCAGAGTAAAAACCTTGCTCCCATCTTGCCCTTGGCTGTCCTGCAACCCTTCTCACAAGTCTCTTAATCAAATCTATTTTGCCTACACAAACAAACGCACATACATCTAAGTACATGCACGTGCACATACATCTAAGCACATGCACGTACACACACACACTCGCTCTTTTTCCTTCTTTTCTGCATAAATGGTAAATTATTACACACATTGTTTTCCACCTTGCTTTTTTCTCTAACCTAAAGTGTTTTATCTTGAAGATCCTTCCATATCAGTTAACAAAAAATTTTCTTTTTTTTAATGCAATGCACTCTAATATATGACTACAGCATAAATTATTCATTAAGTTCTCTGACTCTAGAGGCATTTAGGGAATTTCCAAATTTTTGCTCTTACCAACAACCCTGCAGTAAATAACCTTGTATGCATGTCATTCCACACATGTGAGAGGGTGTCTGTAGAATAAATACCTAGAAGGGGACTAGCTGGGGCAAAGGCTAAGTGCATTTGTAATTTTGATACATGTTGCCAAATTGTCCTACATAGAGCTTGCAGAATTTACATTGCCATCATTCACAAATGAAAAGACCTATTTCCTATACTCTTACTCACCAAGCGTATTATCAAACTTTTTGATTTTTGAAAATTGGAAAAAGGAAAATGGTCTCCCAGTGAAATTTTAATTCACAGTCCTCTTGAGTCAGGTGTTAAGTATTTTGTAATATATTTATTTATAAAATATATTTACTCCTTGTAAACTGTCTATGCATAGTCTGTGCCTCTTTTCCCATTGTCTTTTCTAATTGGGAAAATTAGTTCATGGTCTGTTTAATGAGTGACTCATATTTTCTTCAATGGTAAAAGATGTGGGTTATTATTATGGGTAAAGGGAAAGAATTCTTCGATGTTCATTCATTCATTGATAGAACACATCAGCTGAATGCCTACTACCTGCCAGCCACTGTGCCAGGTGCTTGGCGGCTAGTTCTAAGCGGGGAGACAAGCAAAAAAGCAAGGATAACCATTTGGGGTGAGCAGAGTGATGAGAAACATGTGAGGCAGCGGGGCACCAGGGACGGAGCGGGGGAATCACGGAAGGCTTCCTGAGGGATGTAGTTTAAAGACTGAAACCTGAAGGACAAGAGGTGGGCGGGCAAGAAATAAGGGTTGGAGTGGAAAAATGAGGGGTGTTCTCAGCCAAGAAATGACTTATGTGAAAGAGAGAGAAAAAATGTCTATATGTCAAAGGAAGTGACAAGAATTCAGTATGACGGATGCAGAGATGAGGGTTGAGAGTAGTGCCAGCCTTAGTGAGGAGGGACAAAACTGTGAGTATTTTGAGGGTCAGGACTAATACCTATTCACATCGATGCTGCCCAAGTACTTGGGACGCTCATGAACAAGACAGACAAGTCCTTTCCTTCATGGAACCTGGATTTTAATGACGGGGAAGGGGAGGGGATGGAGAGGCAGAGATAATAAACAAATAAACAATGGAATAATCCTCATTTTTAGTGCTATAAAAGAAATACGTGAGGCTGTTCTGGAAAGTAATAGCAGGGTGTTACCCAGAAAGGGTGTTCATGGGTGGCATCCCGAGGGGGAGACATTCAAGCTTGGACAGACTGGATGAGAAAAAACAAGGATGCAAAGAGCAGAGCTGAAAAGCTAGTTTCCATCTCCATACCCCTCACCATGCCCAGTTTAGGTCTGATACTCAGTGCCCACCTAAGGGATGTTCATTTTAATGCTTGTTCTCTAAATAAGGAGGAATGCGCTTAATCTGTGTTCAGAGGGAGCTTATTCAGACACAGCAAGCTCTGTCTCAAGTTTGTGAAACTATTTTAAGAGATTTGTGTATATTCCTGGAGAAACCACCTCCTCTTTTGACCACGTCCACAAAATGCCCAGGCCAGGGACTGTACGCAGAGCAGCAAATGAGGAAGAACATCATAAATGAAAAAAAAAAAAACAGAGCAGCAGCAGCTGTCCCATGCGGCACAGCACTGCCAGCTGCATCCTGTAGGCACTGGACTGGGACTAGATCACAGCTTTCTAGACTAGCGGGTCTTTCAACCCTAACTCTGGAGGACACGTGTCATCTTCAATGAGGCCACCTACCTTCCATCACGCACCTATCAGTGGTTTCCTCATTCTTTTGAGCCTGAAAGTAGGTTTTTCATACACGCCTTATATATGAATAAATAAGCAATGAGGTTCTTGAAACACAGAAGATAAAAAAAAAAATAATAATGGGATACAGTGAGGATACTACAAATCTTACTTCGTTGATGCTGGCACCACTTGTGTCTAGAGCCAAAAATTACTCAAAGATGAAAAAGAATATCAGAAGAAACTAAAACTCCAGGACTGGAGACATTGGAACAAATTGTGGGTTACATTTCCAGAAAAGAAAAGCAAGTAACAGCAATAACAACAATGTTTTACAACGTACTAGGCATTTATGCTAATCACTTTCACATCTTATTTTATTTGATCCTAATGTCAACACTGGTGGTATTATTTCCATTCTGCAGATGATGAGGTTTTAGTGTTTAGAGTTTTAACAACCACGATAAGGCCCCACAGTTGGTAAGTGACTGAACTACAATTTGAACCCAAGAAGCCTGATGACAGCCCCACTCTTAATTACTGCTATGATGCCCTCCTAGGGGAGCATGCAGCTTCCACTGAGCATTAGAAACATTATTTCCACTAGTCAACAGGTCCACAAACTTTTACTGTAGCGATGCCAGATAGTAAATATTTTCCACTTTGTGGGCCATACAGTTTTTGTCCCAACTACTGAAGGGAGAAAGGTTTGCTAAGGGGAAGAATGGGAGGAAGAGAAAGGAAGGAGAGAGAAAGAAAGCAAAAACGGTACAAATTGCAGTAACTTTTAGCTTGGTTTTTAGATAACTCTTGGTACAACTTATCAAGATAATTTAATGATATGCATAAAATTATTTAATAATGCGCCTCACTTTTCTTAAAATATTCACTTTGAGAAGTGTGCCCAAGCAAACAAATATATAAAGGTATAAGTGCAAGGATGTTCTTGTATTATTACTTACAATAAGAACAAATTCACAACCCTAAACATCCAGCGAATAGTGGATTGATTAAATAATACTACAATGGAAAATAAGGCATCCATTAGAAATGATTATGTAAATCTATTTGCTGACACATAAAGATACTGATGATACATATAAAAGAAAACTGTAGGTCACAAAATATTAGGTTTCGAGTTAATCTACTTTTGCAATACACATAGTTATGTGTGTATATACACACACACACACACACACACACACGTGTATATATATATATAGAGAGAGAGTATATAAATATATATATATATATATATATATATATATATATATATATATATATATATATATATATATATATATATATGCAAGGGAATGCCAGAAGGCTACATAACAAAATATTTATATTGGTTGCTCCTGGATGATAAGATTATGGAGTTTTATACATTTTTCTATATTTGTCAAAATTTATATTATTAGAAGATGTTCCTTTTATCAGCACAGAAATAGGTTCTAAAAATAGAATAAACAAAGATAATTTGGGGGGAATCTCAGCTTTACGCCATGCATAAAAAATTTCATCTAAAAATATCTTGAAAATACAACTCCCTTCAGATTCTTAGAGTGTCTGGTTGCTTTCTTCCATCTTCTTCTGAGCTACACATATTGAATCTGTGTTTTCTTCTCTTTGGATGGTTAAATTCATAACCTCCCCACCCTCCTGCTACCGTAACCTGCCATCTGTCTTCTTTCTGACCTGCTGGGGACTCACAAAAACATTAGTTCTCTCAAAAGCATGGCACTTGGGAACAATGTGGGGGGAGACATGGAATTTTTATTGCTTTTCTTCTGTTTTCCTTTCTCCAGGTCCTCCTTTTTCTCTGCCTTTGCACCAGCGGGGACCTTGCTCCCATACTCTGTCAGCCACCAGACCCATGCTTTCAGTGTGACAGTGACAGCAGCCATCCTGGTTGTGATTTATCTTCACAAGTTGCCAACTCACTCTTGGTAGCATGTCTGTGCTTGGTGCCCATCTAAGGGCAAAATGAGGTGAGCAGTTACATTTAAATTTCGCTATGCCCCTGCCACTCAGCTTATTTCTTATTTTCTGATAGAAAAGGACCCATTTAAGGGCCTTTGTGGTAAATACCCAAATAATTGTGTCACAAAGACAGAGGATCATTTTTCACCAGAGTCAACGATAGTGGTGGATCAGCTGCTATCCTGAAGTTGCAAACTCTGCTTAAACCCTGGTCTCTCACTAGCAATTTCTCTGGACCTTCAGAAGGGACTCATTTCAATGCCTGCCTATTAACTATGGAAGGGCAGGTTATTGCACCAGTAATGCCGCCTGTAAATTGCAAGGAATCACATCCTCCACATAAAGCAACGTTTGGGATCTGGATATGTCTCCCTTATATACAGTGAAGGAAGGATGAAACACATAAATATAATCTCCACCGGATGTGACAGCAGTGAGATGTGGGGAAAAGAAGCTTTGGGGACAAACAGACCTGAGTTTGAATCTTTGTTCAGCCCCTTACCATCTAGCTGTTTGACTCTGAGCGAATTATGTATTTGCTCTGTATCTGCTCCCTCATCTGTGAAATGGATCATTCACACCTATTTGTAGTATTGTTATGACGGCGTGGTAGATTGTATTTTCCAAGATGGCAGTGAAAATATTCCCTGTCCTATGATTTCTGGAACATGTCCACTGCCTCATCCGGAAGTAGGGTCTAATTTTCCTTCCCATGAATCTGGACAGGACTATGGCTCACGGTAACCAAAAGAATATGGTGGGAGTGCTTCTGTATGACTTTTGAGTGTAGGGCATAAAAGCTTCTGCTTGAAAGATGAGGCATTCACACTTGAAACCCGAGTAAGAAGTCCAAGTACCCTAAGGCTGCCATACTGAGAAGAAGCCCAAGCAGCTCTGCGGAGAAGCCACATGTGGGTGTGACTGTCCACAAACCCAGCTGAGGTCCCAGCCGACAGCCAGCATTAACTATCAGCCACGTGAGAGAAGACAGTCCGGATCGTTTCAGCTCCCACCCATCATCACCCCTAGTGTTCCAGCCTCTCCAGCCCAAGGCCCAGACATTGTAGAGCAGAGACCAGCCATCCCTTGTACCCTGTCCAACTTCCTTGACCACACAATCTGAGAGCGTGTGAAAATGGTTGCTTTGTGCCAACTAAATTTTGGGGTGCTTTGTTATGCAGCAACAGTAACAGGCAAAGAATGCTGGGAAAATGTAATCCTATAAAGCAGGTGGCACACAGAGCCCGTAATAAACAGCAGTTCTAATTATTTACATTACTTCATTCTCTGAATTAAACTTCAGGTATAACAGGAGGTAGTAAAATATCAATACAGGGACATTCGCCTATAGGAGATGGAAGGGAATGAATCTATTCAGCTTTCATTCATTCATCCACGCATGTGAGCAATATTTATTGGATACCAGTTGGACATTTGGATGTTTATTGGATAGCAATGTACCAGGCATGATGCTGGTTGCTGGGGATATGCCAGCAACAATATAGACATGGATCCTGCCCACAGGAAGAGTCCAGTGCAGCAAAAAGATAAACAAGTAAACAAATTAGTGAGAAAATGGCAATGCTGGAAGAAACAAAATAGTGGGGGAAATGACATTTGAGATGAGAATTCTACCGATGGCTTGAGAATTCCTGGTATGCATAGCAATTTCCTGGAAGCTTAATAAAATTGCTGATTTCTGTGCCCCATATCTGCAAATTCTGTTTCTCTGGGTCTAATGCAGTGCTCTTTGGGTTGCATTTTGTTAAGAATTGCACAGGACTAGAAGCTCTTTGAGGCTAAGGACCTTCCTGCTTGGTCACGGCTTTGCTCTGCAGCCCAGTGCAGGTTTTGTGCTGTAGTGGCTATTTGTTTCAAAAGTTTCATATTTACGTAATACTTTCTGAGACTCTTCAGAAATTCCATATAAAGAAATATAAGGATACTGTATCACATATAAACTCTATGGGCCTATAACATATATTTGGTATGTAAAATATTTAATTTAGAGAACCACGTAGGTAATACGAACTCTGAAATTTTTATAGCACTTTTTCTGTATCTGATAAAATATTAATTTGTCAGTGAACAATAATAAATGCATAAAATTTCACTCAAAGTATGATGTTACAAATATAATTGAAGTCCCTTTTGGCATCTCCCCTCCATGACGCCCCTCCCCTAGTGTGGTGACCTCTGTTTCAATTTGCTGTTTTCTCTTCTGAACTGTTTTCTATGGGTTTTCATGCATGTGAATGTACCTATGGAATACATAAAATATTGTTTTGTGTTCCAGCTATTGGTTGTTAAAAAAGCCCTTGTGTGGCGAATGAGGTTTCTGCAACTTGCTTTTTTTCTTAAAAAATATGAGGTTTGTTTATATAGGCGCACACAGAGATCCTTTTTAGTTTTTTAACCACTGCATTGCATTTTGCTCTTTCACACTTTATTTAGCCATCCCCTTGCTAATGGACATGCAGGTTGCTTTCAGTTATTGCATTTCCTCCAAAGAATGTGATGGACATCCTTGCACATGTCCCCTCGTGCCCACGTGTGAAAGTTTCTCTGAGACACAAGCAGAGAAGCAAAAGGCTTAGTCAAGATCATAGGTATTTTTATTTTAAAGAGACACTGCCATTCTATCCAGTGATATAAAGAATATTCATTTCTCTAGACTTTGCCATCAATTAAGTTTTAATAAAAATATTGAATGAGTGATCAGCAGTCCAGAAAATCTGAAACTCTATGAGTATATGCGTGTGACTCCTGGTATTTAAAGGTAGATATGACCCTTGTCCTGAACAGGCTTATCCCTTTTCTCTAATAACCTAGGGGTCAGGGATGGACTAATAGATTTGCCTCATGAATAGAAGTATTTCAGAGAACCTGATGAACATTCCAAAAAGTAAAAAAAATATTGTTTATTAGGCTGCCGCAGTGTATTGCTAAGAGCAGGGAGGGGGCTGGGGGAGAGGCATGATGCAGAAAAACATGACACAGAAACAGAATCCTTTCCTAATAAAAAAAATCTCTCAAAGTTTTCTGCGAGGCCCTGTCAGCAGCTCTTCAAGCAGCACGGCTTATTTTAAATCTTATTTAAATCAACAAATTGTACATACTTGAACACGGAAACAGAATACAGGGAAAACACAAGCTGCCCTAACAGAGTGACGTCTAATAAACATTATGCTACTCAGAGATATTTGCTGTTTAATCACCCCATGAAAGGACGCATTCAGCCAAAAGATGTCAGATAGCATCTTGCTAAAGGCAATGGTGCCAGCTTTCCTAGCTTCGGAGTTCATGCGGCTAATTTTTTTTTTTCTCTCTTCCCCATTTGCTTTTATTTATTTATTTATGTTCCCCCTGGATAGCAAGCTCTGAGATGCTCTATCTCTTGGACATTCAGAGGATAAAGCATTTGTGCTTTGAGTATTGATAACAATATCCATTCACTGAATAGTTTCTCTGTCAGGACTGACTATATACTTTGTGGGGCCCAGAGCAAATGAAAATATGGAGTCCCCTTGTTCAAAAACTAAGACTGTTTCAAGACAGTGCTAACAGAGCATTAAACCAGGTATGAGGTCTTTCTGAGTGCAGGCCCTGTACGGCTGCTCAGGTGGCACATCAGTGAAGCCAGCCCTGATTTGTGGTCACCTGGGGAAGGCCTCATTTTCTTAGCAGCAGAGTCCTTCCTCTTACCCTGCTCCAAGAAAAGAAAAAATGTCCAGGTTGATGAGACTCCATGAGATTTACAATGGTTGTCCCCTGAACGCTTTCTAAGGATAGACCAGCTAATGCCTGACTCTTGTTTTACTGGCTGGAGTATGCAAGCTGGGAGCTAAATTACTAGGGGAAATAGAAAATATTTGAGAGGCAAAGTTGGGAATTATAGGCAAGAAGAAAATATAGACAGAACTAGAAGATATTGGTGCTCAGAGTAAAAGTTTAAAAGCAGATGCATGTTTAAAAGGCAATTTAAAAAAATGAAGTCGTGCCACAATGGTCTGTGAGGTTAAGTCCTCTTCCCTCAAAATCTTCAGAAAAATCTCCTGTAGTCACTAAAGCAATGAGGAAAAATGTGGTAAGATACTGCATATGGTCTCAAAGTGGGTGAAAGGAGAGACCTAAGTCTACCCATCTGATAATCGTTGTATTTGGGTTACACATGTTATTTCTTTTAATTCTCCCAACAAAGCTATAAAAACTTCATCATAGAAGGTCAGGTGCCCATTTTCTATTAAGTGGTTGGCTTTTCAAAAAATACTGATTTATAGAAGTTCTTTAGTTGTTAGGGCAACCAGTTCTTTGTTACATGTGTTACAAATATTTTCCCCATTTGTCTTTTAGTTTTGTTTTTGGTGTATTTTTCCCCACGTGAGTTCTTTTTTTTTTCTCTTATATTTGCATTAGCTGGCATAACGTTTCCACAAATTGCATGACTTAAAACAACAAGATTTATTCTCTTATATAGTTCTGGAGCAGCGGTCCCCAACCTCTTCGGCAGCAGGGACCGATTCTGTGGAAGACAATCTTTCCACGGACCGGGCTGGAGGGGTGGGGGGGCAAGGTTCAGGCGGTAATGCGAGCAATGGGGAGCGATGGGGAGCGGCAGATGAAGCTTCGCCTGCTCGCTGGCCGCTCCCCTCCTGCTGTGCAGCCTGGGGGTTGGGGACCCCTCTTCTGGAGGATATAAGTTCAAAATCAAGGTGTTAGCAGGACCATGCTCCCTCCAAAGGCTCTAGGGGAAATCCTTCCCTGATTCTTTCAGCTTATGGTGCTTATTAGCAGTCCTTGGTGCTCTCTGGCTTATGGCAGCATATCTCCAATCTTGGCCTTTGTCTTCACATGACCACCTTCTCTGAGTGTCTGTGTGTCCAAATTTCTCTCCTCTTATAGGACACTAGGCAGTCAGTTAGGGCCCATTCAAATCCAGTATAACCTCATCGTAACCTGTTTACGTCTGCCAAGACCCTCTTTCCAGGTAAGGTCACATTCATAGATACTAGGTGTTAGGATTTGAGCAAATCTTTTTGGGGGACACAATTTGACCCACCACAATATTTACATAAATGAATTCATTAATCTTTTTCTGTATAATCTTTCTTGAATTCCATTTCATTCTGTTAGAAGAAACTTTTTATTCTGTGACTATGGAAAAAACTCTTCCAACTTTTCTAAGAAATAAAGGTTCATTTTAATAGGTTACATTTAAATCCTTGAACATCTGGCATAATAAGTGTTAGCGTAGTGTGTGAGGTAGGATTCCGTTTTTTTTTTTCAGATAGCCATTCAGATGCTTTCACATTATGCACTGAATAATCAATCTTTTCCACACATTTTAAAATATCACTCTTGTCATATAATAAATTTCCATATTTATTTGACTTATTTGTATATTTCTCATTTCTCACTCTGTTCTGTCTCCTCGATCTGTTTATTCTGCACCAGAACCATGGTGCTTTAATCATTGTAGTATTAGAATATGTTGCAGAATTTTCTTGATTCTTATTGTATACTTTAATTGAACTTTTTAATTTATTTTTTCAATTTATTTATTTTTTTATACAGCAGGTTCTTATTAGTTATCTATTTTATACATATTAGTGTATACATGTCAATCCCAATGTCCCAATTCATCTCACCACCACCACCGTCCCCGTCACTTTCCCCACTTTGGTGTCCATACATTTGTTCTCTACATCTGTGTCTCTATTTCTGCCCTGCACAGCGGTTTATCTGTACCATTTTTCTAGGTTCTACATATATGCGTTAACATACGATATTTGTTTTTCTCTTTCTGACTTACTTCACTCTGTATGACAGTCTCTAGAATTGAACTTTCGAATTAGATCTTCTAGTTCAAAAAACGTGTTAGCATTTCTACCTAAATCATTCAAAATACATAGATTTATTTGTGGCAAATGAAAACCATGCCAATATAAGTTTTTAAAAGTCTTCTCCTAAGTCCCTTAGCAGCAATTTCAAGTCATCTTCTTTAAAGCCCCTCCCATTGCCTTTTTAAGTTTAATGCTGGAAGGAATTATCTATCAGGAAAGGATATTGACTTTTATCAGAAGCCTTTCGGAATCTATGACGACACTGTCATTTTTCTTTTGATCTATTAATACAGGTTTTCCTGATACTGAATTGTTCCTGAATGTTAAGAAGTCATCAGGGTTTGAATTCTTATTTCTACACATAGCAACTTTGTGTCCTTGGGAAAATTACCTTATCTTACTGAGACAATTTTCTGTACAATGGGAATTATTGTACAGCTGTCCTTTGTGCCTGCCCAGATCCATTCCCTGTCTTTGTGAAACAACGTACCCTTTTTCCTCTGGGTAGAGGAGTGAAGGCTGTAACCTTTCAGGAACTACTTATAGTATCTTGCCTGGGTTCGGAGAAATGCACTTAAGCTGGAATTGCAAACTCATGTTCTTAGAGAGGCCAAGAAGTTAGTATAAATCAAAGTTTCTGAACTTTGGTACTATTGGCATTTTGGGGTGAGTAATTCTTGGTTGTAGGGGTCTGTGCTAGGCCTTGTAGGATGTTTACTGATATCTACCCTCTAGACATCAGTAGCACGCAGCTCCCAATACCCCGTGTGACAATCAAAAATGTATCCAGACATTGCCAGATATCTTCTGAAGGCTGAAATTGCCCCCAGTTGGGAAACACTTGTACAAATGAATGAAGCCCATACTTCGATTGTGTGTCATGATGCCTGTTTCCCATAGAGGGCACTGGCCTTGTCTAAAGAGGGTAGCTGCTACTCAGCTGTTGCTAAGAGGGAATATGAACTCATTATTGTCAGATCTTACAAATCTTAAAGAGATGTGTAGTTTTATATTTTTTCAGACTTTTACATGTTGGCATCAATTTTTTAAAATTTGACGTGGGCCAAATGAGAGACATCTGTGGACCATATTTGGCCTCCTGGCTGCCCAGGTGCAAGCTCTGGCCTACAGAATTCCCCAAGATGCTGTCCCAGGTGTCTGTGATGCCGAGCAGTGCTCCCATTTCTCAAGTACATTACCCCCAGAATGCTGCCTTTCAAAACAGTTGGGCCGATCAAAGTAGTACTTAACCCTCTTAATTGATTAGGTTCACGTTGCCCCTTTGAACAGATATTTTTATTTTTAACTTGTCCCTTGGTAACAAGTAAATTCCAGAGTGGGTAAAAGGAAAAGGATTATTTAGAAGATGCTCTCTCCATGGAGCCTTCAGTGGGAGCTCTATTTTTTCACCCATCCCAATTACTACCGACCATGAATATTTTCTTTGCTTGCTAAGTACTAGAACCTCCTTCAAGCTGGCTCACCAATGTGGCAATTTATTATAAAGATACAGAGGAATCTCTTGGAACCCATGGACAGCAAGTATAGTCAGACCCCAGAAGAGACCAGAAAAGCTGTCTTGAATCAAGTGATACTATTTTCTTTGATGTGTCTTTCATGATTCTTTTCCTTCTAGAATGGCTTTCTCCTTTCATAAACACATGGCTGCCCCATGCCTGGAGTTATAAGTTGATCGTGCTTCACTCTGAAACTTCTGGAAGAGAAAGTGATCGAGCCACAGCTGGAGGCAGGCATCAACCCCATGGACAACCGACTATGATGGCATCACAAACCAGATGATCCGTTCTATGAGAGCAGGTACTTTCTTTTGCTCCTGCTG
>NW_006785484.1:305376-324624 GCF_000442215.2 Lipotes vexillifer | reverse complement strand
CCGGGGCACGAACCCGTGTCCCCTGCATCGGCAGGCGGACTCTCAATCACTGCACCACCAGGGAAGCCCATGGTCTCTTCTTTTTAGAAAAAAATTATTTATTTATTTTTATTTTTGGCTGCATTGGGTCTTCTTTCTCGCGCGTGGGCTTTCTCTAGTTGCGGCGAGCAGGGGCTACTCTTCCTCGCGGTGCACAGGCTTCTCATTGCAGTGGCTTCTCTTGTTGCGGAGCATGGGCTCTAGGTGCGCGGGCTTCAGTAACTGTAGCACGTGGGCTCAGTAGTTGTGGCTCGCAGGCTCTAGAGTGCAGGCTCAGTAGTTGTGGCGCACGGGCTTAGTTGCTCTGCGGCACGTGGGATCTTCCCGGACCAGGGCTGAACCCGTGTCTCCTGCATTGGCAGGCGGATTCTTAACCACTGCGCCACCAGGGAAGGCCAGGTCTCTTCTTTCTTTACACACACTCCTGGGGTGACATCCTCCAGACTTGTGACTTTAAATATCATCTATATTCTGCTGACATTCAAATGTCATCCCTAGGATGAAACTTTCACTCGAACTTCACTTGATACCCTCACCTAGATGAAGACATCTAAAGTTTAGGCATCTAAATTAAACTTGTCCAAAACCAAGCTGTTTCTCCAAAATATCTGGTTTTCACCTCTTGAGATGCATCTTTCCCATCTCAGTAAATGGTACCTTCATCCTTCTAGGTGCTTAGGCCGACATCTTTGCAGTCATCTTTGGTACCTGCCATTCCTCAATTCTAAATCATCAGTATATCCTTTTGGCCACAGAACCTGACCAATTCTCACCTGTCACAGTGATCGTCCTGGTCAGTGATGATCACCTCTCAACTGGATTACATCAATAGCCTCCTAATAAATCTCACTGCCTCTCCCTTTGCTCCCCTGAATCTGGAATGATATTGTTAAAAGATCAGTTGGATCATGTCACGCCTCTTTTCAATACTCTCTAATGGCTTCTAACATCACTCAGAGTAAAAGACTAAATACTATAAGGCCTAAGATGTCCTGCAGCATCTGGCTCTTCTACCTTCCTTTTTCTAGCTCCTCTTAGCATTATCCCACTTTTTCACTTTTCTCCAGCCACGTGGGTCTTCTTGCTATTGCTCAGGAGTATGCTCTACCCTGGGGCATTTGCATCTCCTTCTCCCAGTGTCTACAACATTCTTTCTCCCAAATATGGTCATATTTTGCTTCCACACATCTTTCATTTTACTCCTTAAATGTCCCTTTCACAATGAGGTCTTCCGTCACTCCATTTACAAAGCAGTATGCTCATTGCCCCCAGACACTCTCTATTCACTTTTCGTGCCCTTTTCCCCCAGAGCATTTATCACCATCTGCTGGTTATTGGCACTTTTCCCCACTAGAACATAAGTTCATAAGATCAAGGCCAACAGCATTTTCAAAAATATTTTTAGCTTAAAATGGTCTTAGATTGATTAAAAAATGTTGTGAAGATTTTACAGAAAGTTCCCATGTATACCTCACCCAGTTTTCCCTTTTGTTAATACCTTACATTAGTACGGTATATTTGTTAGCTTTGATGGGTATACATGGTTACACTATTATTAATTAAAGTCCATAGTTTATTCAAATTTCCTTAGTTTTTACCTAATGCCCTTTTGCTATTTTAAACTCTTATGTTGGGCACCACATTACATTTAGTTGTCATGTCTCCTAAGGTTCCTCTTGAGTTTACCAGTTATTCGAACTTGCCTTGTTTAATGGCCTTGAGAGTTTTGAGGAGTTCTAGTCAAGTTTTTAAAAGAATGTTTCTCAATTGAGTTTATCTGATGTTTTCTCATGATTAGACTGGAGTTATGGGTTTTAGGAGGGAGACCACAGAATGCCATTTTTACCACATCTTAGCAAATGTACATGCACTCCATATGACATGTCACTGCGATGCTGACCTTGCCCACCTGGCTGAAGTTGTGTTGGTCAGGTTTCTTCACTGTTAAGTTACTATTCTCACCCCTTTTCACATTGTACTCTTTGGAAGGTGGTCACTAATCCTGGCTCACACTTACGGAGTGGGGAGTTATGCTTCACCTAACTGAAGACGAGGCATTTACATAATCATTTGGAATTCTTTTGAACAGGAAATGTGTTTATTCTATTCCATTTATTTATTTATTTATTTATTCAATCATTTATTTATATCATGGATATTGATTTTACACTTTGGACTATAATCCAATACCACTTTATTTATTTTGTGGCTCTAATTATTCCAATTTGAGCTATTGGGAGCTCTTTTGGTCAGTGCCTTTGTCCTTTTGGCAAAAATACCATCACTGTGGGCTTTATTGAGCATTTCTTTACTTTTTGACACTACAAGATGCTCCAGGATCATCTTGTGTATTTCCTGCCCCAGTCCTAGAATCAAGCATTTCTCCATAGAGCCTTAGTTCCTTTTACTGGATAACGGTATTAGAAACCAAGATCAGGGTGCTAGCTGTGCTCATTGCTACTGGGGTGTTATTTCTTTTAGGCCCTCATACCCGATATTCATATGGAAAATATGATGAACCTTGGCCCTTAACTCACATTACACGCAACATTAACTTGCAATGATGGATCATAGGCTTAAACGCAACTGAAAGCCACAACTGCTGTACCACCACAAGAATGGCTAAAATTAAAGTGACTGGCAACACTAAGTGTCAATATGGATGTGGAACAAGTGGAACTCTCAAACTTTAATGCTGGGAGTTTAAAATAATACAACCACTTTGGAGAACTTTTTGACAATTTCTCACAAAGTTAAATATACACTTAACATGCAATCTAGCAATTCCACTTCCAAGTATTTACTTAAAAGAAATGAAAATATACATCCACACGAAGATCTGTACACAAATGTTCGTGGCAGCTTTACTCGTAATAACTTAAAAACTGGAAACAATCCAACTGTCTATACACAGATGAATGGGTTTAAAAATAGTAGTATATCCATACAGTGAATAAATCTACACTACTCAGTATTAAAAAAGAAGCAACTTATGATACACAGATGAATCTCAAAGACATTATGCTAAGTGAAAAAGCTAGATACAAAAGAAAATGTACTGAATAATTCCATTAAAATAAATTCCAGTACAGGAAAAAATTATAGTGAGAGAAAGCAGATCAGTGTTTGCCTAGGATTGTGGAAGCAGCTGTGAGTGAAGGTAACCGACTACAAAGAAGCACAAGGAATTTCTTGGTGTGATGGAAGTGTTCTATGCCTTTATTATTGGGGAGGTTACCCAGGCATACACATTCTTGAAAACTTCTCAAACTGTACACTTAAACTGGGTGCATTTTACTGTATGTATATTATACCCTGATAAAGCTGATATAGGGAGAAAAGGGATTTGCAGAGGAGGCAACTTGTTTGGAATCATCCTCTATGTATTCTCTTGGCACACTGTGTTTAGCTGCTTGAAGAAAACAACCAAGAAAAAGATGATCTATAGGATACAACCATATTTGAAAGAATAGATAGAACCTGAGGAAGAGTGAACACCAATATGGCACTAAAAGTGATCGCCAGCTACAATGTCACAAAATGTCTATTTAATGCAGAGATCACAGAACCGTTTTCCACGGGCTGCCTAAAGGCTCACAGGTATATCCCTTTTGCTCTTCACAACTCTTAAGTTAAAGAAAAATAAAATTGTTGCCAAAATTTTAATACTGGGAGATTTTACATAAAAACCTGAATTTGGGGATTTAGCTTATAATGTGGAGCCCTCGTTCTTCCATGGACCTACTACTTTAGTCAAGGCTTATGTGCTCCAATATAATGCTGTCAAGGGCCCCACGAGACACTGTCCCTAGTTTATGTTACCAAGTAGACCCTGGAGCACGTGAGTTTGTGCCCCCTGTAAAATCTTGCTGGAGCTTTACCGCAGTGTCGTGCTTGGAACAACACTCACTAAATGCTGGTGAATGACGGGACTGGATTCTTGGCTGCCGACATCAGTGGAAAGGCCTAAAGTCTGCTCCGGGATTTGGGGACTTTGGTTACACATTCCTTAAATCTTCTGAAGTGGTGGCAAAACTAATGGAATTGGTCATTTTCTTTTCCCTTGCATCCTTGTTTTTTTCTTTTCTCCAATTTCTTCCTCATTTGTTTTTACACCTCCTTCCTTCCTCTACTTCCCTACCTCTCCCTCCTTTTCCTCCCACTTCACTGTACAAATGGTATTATCAAGTTTAAGAAACAAAAATAAGAATATTTAAAATTAGATTTAAAGAATGTAGACCAGGGAAATGAAACATTCAACAGATTGTGTTAGAAAAGAGGAGGCAGAAAAATAGGCATAAGTTCTTATCAAATCTGGGTTTGTGTTTTCAGGAAAGTGGATTTTCATGGTGACTGATTTTCACCATGACTTCCTGTCCTAACGTCTCTTTGAATCCCCCTGATTATAGGTGGGGTTTTTTTTCAGAGAATAACTTGTTTTTCTCAAATTCTCAAAGTATTCATGACCCATGAATACCCTCCCCCCACCAAAAAAAAAAGAACAACACAGCTTTAGCTAGAGCTTTCCTCTCTCTTTACGGCAATAATCATCAGGACTAATTTGACATACAGGTCCTTAACACTAGAAGTGGAATTTACATTCAACGCTGGGAAAATGTCAAGAAAGAACAGCTTAAATTCATACCATTAGTGAAACTGAAACATACCTTAGCTTTATCAATGACATTTTAATTAATGAATACTAAGGAAATAATCATGAATGTGTTGAAAGATTTATCCACAAGAATGTTGATCATTGCATTATTTATAACAATGAAAAACTGAAACCACTTATATGGTCAACAATAATGAATTACCTAAAAATTACAGTCTGTCAAGACAATGGTATACTATATTATGATACCTTTAAAAATGGTCCTGAAAAATATTAGTGACATGTAAAAAATATCCTCCTGTATCAGGAGTGAGCAAACTATGACCATGGGGCAAACCCTGCCTATCACCTGGTTTTGAGAAACAGCTTTGTTGGAAGACAGCCACACCCATTCGCTCTCTTATTGTCTATGGCTGATTTTGTTCTACAGCTGCAGAGCTGAGTAGCTATGAGAGAGACCTCATGGCCAGCAAAGCTGAAAATACTTACTATGTGGCTCTTTATAGAAAAGGTTTGCTGACCTCTGTTCTGTATCATTAAGTGATAAAATAGTGTTATTTCAGAGAGAGAAAGAGAGAGAAAATAGTCAAAGTAAACATACTGAAATGAAAAACAGTTGTTATCCTGAAAGATAAAATAACAGGTAATATTTATTTTTATCCCTTTGCTTTTCAGTCTTTTCCAAAATTTATATAATAACTATTACTATTGCCATCACATACAAAACATTTAAACATTTTTATAATACCATTTAAAAAACCCCATTCTTTTCCCCGCATTCTCCCAATCTCTTCTGCTGGTTACAGTGACAGCAGAAGAGTCTGGTTATTTTGTTGAGTGGCTGTAAAGGCACCGATGGCCCTGTAACCAGGTTCTATTCAGTATTATACCTGGGAGGATATAAGCGATAGGAAAAGAGGAACAGGGCAATAGTACTTGGAGAAAATTAAGATCTGCAGACGTGACATTTCCTAGAAATCAGCCTGTCTGGGTTTCTCCCATAATTATTCACCATTTTGTTTACAAATGGGAAATAGCATTCTACTGCTCAGTGTCTTCCAAGAGACTGAAGCTAATTTGAAATAATCCTCCAGCAAAAGCACCAATAAAAGCATCTGGAACGCCCTGATGCCATCCCCTCTGGCTACTGACACAACATTATTGATACACAAATCAAAGTTGACTGCTCTGGTAACACTGAGTCCCCTGGCAGCAAGAGCTTTCAACAGAGAAGGTGTTCCTTTCTTAAGACAGGACCAACTTAATACAACATCTCATTGTAACAGGCTTAGTTAAGACATAAAAGGGATCCCAAACAGAAATTTCAAATCTCCTTCCTTGTTTTTCCTTAGATAGAATGGGCCTGCCCCTCCAAAATCATAAATAAATAAAAGAAGAAGAAATTCAAACTATGCTTGAGAATAGGCTCATGAGACATAACGGAGGCTATAAACGTAATGTGATGTGAGGGCTGTCACAAGATTTCACTTGTCAGAGACAGTAACAGGAAACGTATGCCTGCCTGAAGTTTCTACCATTAGAGTCATTTCTTAGAGAAACAGTGCTTTTTAAAAGTCTCTGTTTCAAACATAGAATTATTGAACTTCTGGATTTAAAGAGGCCTCAGAGGTCATAAATCCATTGCTGAATTGATATGCAAATCCCCACACCTGTATCCCCTCTAAGACACTTCCTAGCCTTCATATGATCTCCTCCTAAGACAGGGAACTCATTACCTTAAAAAAGAGCAACTATTTCATTCTGAGCGGGCTTTAATTATACAAAAGCTTTCTTTGTAGTGAAATAAAATCTGCCTCCTGGTAATTTTTATTCTTTGATCATTAGTTTTGTTTCATTCACTCAAACAAATGTTTAATAAGTACCCTTTCAGGGATGGTCAACGTAGTGGCATTCCAGACAATCAAAGACCCTGCTCTCATGGGGTTTACATAGTGAGGAAAAGAGCCAGCACACAATACACAATAAGCAAGATTATTTTGGATGTGGTCAAGACAAGGTTAAGTGATAATGAGCAGAGAGAGTGGAGTGGGGCTTCTTTGGGCGAAGGGTATTAGGGTTGAATTGCGTCCCTGCTAAAACTATGTTGAAATACTAACCTTGGTTCCTGTGAATGTGACCTCATTTGGAAATAGGGTCTTTGTGGATATAATCAAGTTAAAATGATGTCATTAGGATGGGCCAGTAACTGGTATCCATATAAGAAGAGAAGAGACATTCACCAAGAGAAGACAACGTGAAGACACATGGGGAAAATGCCATGAGGACGGAGGAAGGGATTGGAGTGACGCATCTACAAGCCCAGGATTGCCAAGGCTTACTGGCCACCAGCAGGAGCTAAGAGGAAGGAATGGAACGGATGCTCCCTTAGAGCCTTCAGAGAGAACACAGGCCTGCCAACACCCTGATTTGGACTACTAGCTTCCAGAACTGTAAGAGAATATATTTCTGTTGTTTCAAGTACGTAGTTTGTGGTACTTTGCCATGGCAGCACCAGGAAACAAATGCAGAGGGTCAGGGAAGGCCTCACAAAGAGGCAGCTTTCTGAGCAGATGAGCCGGCTTCAACCAGGAAGAAGACTCCTCCGAGCACAGAAACCAGGAAGAGCAAACGCCCTGAGGCTGAAATGAGCTTGGCATGTTCCAGGGACAGAAAGGAGGCCAACAGGACATGAGCTCTGAACAAAGAGGGAAGTGGTAGGAAATGAGCCTGGAGAAATAGGCTGGTGCTAAATCATAACAGGAAGTTCCCAGCTCATTCTATGCAACAAAATGCGGGTGCTCAGGCTCCCATCCTAGGGACTGATGAGTTTGTGGTGGACCCAGGCATTGATATGTTTTTAAAGATTTTGAGAACCACACATATAGAGCTTTGTAAGTCTAGTAAGTAGTTTGGAATTTATTCTTCAGGCAATAGGAAGCCATCGGGTATCTCAGCTCATTTGGAGGCTCTACCCCTTTACAGTATAATCCTTCAGATATTTGAAAGCAGCCCTCACCTGCTGCTTCCAGTCCCCATACCCCTCCTCCTCTCCCCTGTCTTCTCTTCCAAAGATCGCCAGTTTTTCATATGTAATTTGGTTTAATAAATAGCTATTGCAGACCTAGAAGGAAGCCACAAAAGTAGAACACCTCCATATGCCTTAAAGTGATAGCGCACATTTGTCTGTTAGCTTAGCTAGTTCAGTTGTTGCCAAACTTTCCTTCTGTCCCATGAGGCTTACATCCCATCCCCATCCCTTCTCGTGTGGAGGCGTAGAGCAACGTCAGTGGTGGAACAGATCTGGACACTGCCCATCCCCACAGCAGAGGTTTTGTTCTGCTTTCCTACCAGTCAAGCATAATCAAATTGACTGATACCTAGAAGAGACACAAATGCTCAAGAAATTCGGGGGTGGGGAAGAGAAAGGATTCCAGTATTCATTCAGCAAGTATTTTGAGGCTCTCTTTTGTGCTGTACCTGTTGAGGCAAGGTCTCCTCACTCTGATTAGCAGGGGCACCCGTCGCTGTTGCTGGGGACAGGGACCTTAAGGCAGATGGATGTGTCGGAGTCACTGCAGCAGACTTCCTCTACTTCTTGGGCTGAGAAGAGAATAGACCAAGGAATGTCATTCATGCAGTAAAGGTCTGAAACCTTGACACTGCAATTTCTGCCCAGTGTATCCGTGCTTCTAGCTCTGAGGCATTTTTGGAAACCCTTTCTCAAAGAAGACACATAAGATAGCATTCAGACTGTGTACCTACTCATGTTTTTTCCTTTTCAGAGATTGGCAAGAACACTTGATGAACACAGAAGCTTGCTGGCTCAGCAGCCAACAAATGCTAAAAGATCAGAGCAACAAATTGAAAATTTGTGAGAAGGTAGACTGGCTACTTACCCACCTGTCTCTTCACCCAGTATTATATAGACCTCTGTATTGTAAAAGTCCTGTTCCATTGCCCAGGTCCACAAAATAACTAACTCTGGGAACAGTGATATTCATATTTATGAGAGGACCCCATACTCTCTTCAGGGGAATGCACTGGGATGGCTCAGCCACCTGTTCACAACCTGGGTCTGATTTCTGATTGACTGCTACCTGATGTTAAATATTTTCAATATTACTTCTTTATCTCAGGGCTCATATAGAACCCTAACAGAGCAGTGGAATAGCAGCTCCAAGACTCACATCCTTGGAGGACGATTATTGGGCTGTCTGTCCACCTGTCAGTGATCACTGTGCTGGTCACCACTCTGTTCTGACCTGCAGGGGTGAACCCTTGGACCCCTTTATGCAGTGGCTTTGCCCTCACCCCCGCACTAACTATGCTGATTGGTCCAAGAGCAGGCGCTGCCCAAAGTCACTTCTCTAGGGACCAGGTTCAGGCCAAGGAGAAATTCAATCTCTCTTCTCTATCATTTAGTCTCACTGTGCTTCTATTTCTCTGTATCTCTCTTTTTCTCTCTCTTTCTCTCTCTATACTGCAAAAACTTAGGTATTGTCAACAGCCATATCATACAGTCTAGAAACTGGGAAACTGCAAAAGGTAACCTGAAGTAAAGGAAAAGAATTTAGTTTAACTTAATCCTATGCCATTAAGTTCTGTATAATGTACCAGTATTTGACCGTCTTAAAACTGACCGGGATTAATAAAAATTGACACGTAGTTCTAGCTGTGTTATTTAGGATTTACAGCGGTGTTGTCCTTTTCAATTTTCTCTATAATTGATTTGTTTTTGTTCAGGTTTATTTTTCCTGCAGAAATAAACATTATGGTATCTTCACACAAATCTTGAATCCTTTTTCTTTAACATGAATTTCATCAGGGGCACGGCATACCTGAGGAAGGAAGAAACATCAGTTTGGCCTTGCAAGAGGGCTAAGCTGGCTAAAGGACTATTCTGTGGTGGTTTGAAACTTTTGTTCTGAAATTTTTGTTTTAATTGAAGATTAATTAGAATTCATGCTAAAAGCTAACCCTCAGAGTAATGTGAGGCCTTGTAGCAGAAGCAGACATAAGAGTTTCTCAGAACCTGGGTAGAAAGGGAAGGTGAAAAATTAGACAGTGGGCGCCACACCAGTGGATTGGAAGAGCAATGCTGAAATGGCTGAGAGTTGCTTACTGTTTAAGATTCAAATAGCAGAGGCGCGTTTTTGGAGGATATTATAAGCTATGACTATAAATGGGTAACTGGGTGACAATTCCAAGAGATCTGGACACTGGCTGGAGGTTGAGGAAGCCCTCAAGCCTGTTAGGAAGCCATCGTTAAAATCAAAGAATGTTCTGGTACCTGCATGGTGGCCTCTAGAAGCCAAAACGCAGTACTCCTTTCTAAAGCAGTGTGAAAAAATAACTACAGAATCATCCTGTCACAAAGTTGTTCCAAGCTTGACTCATAAATGGTTCTATGATTATATGCTGCTTTGGCAGACTCTTGGTAACCTCACTGTCATGAGAAGCATGCTGTGAGAGCAGGGGTTGGCAAACGAGGGTCCATGGGCCAATTCTAGCTACCAACTGTTTTCACACAGTCCATGAGCTAAGAATAATACTTACATTTTTAAATAGTTGAAAAAAATCAAAACAATGATATTTCTTAACATGTGAACATTGTATGAAATTCCAGTTTCAGCTCATAGGTAATGTTTTCGGAATACACCAACAATTTGTTTACTTATTGGCTGTGGCTGCATTTCCACTAAAAAAGACTTGAGTAGTTGGGCGACAGAGACTGTAGGACCTGAAAAGCCTAAAAAATTTACTATCTGGCTCTTTACAGAAATAAGTGTGCCAGTCTCTGTGCTAGAGTACCATTATCTTTGCTTCTGCAAGACTTTTTTTAGCAAGGTGTTGGGGTACATAAAAGGACAAAGTTGGGTCTTCATCAAACTTAAAGGAGAAGCTTTGCCTGTTTTGTACATGCTTGTTAATAAATATCAAAAATTTTGACCTGAGATTTCTTTTCCTTGGAATCCGGTAGTGAACTGTGGGAGCAGACTCAGAGCTGACACCATGCTCTCTAACTGCTGGGAGTTAATGAAATTGACCAGGAAGAACCTAATTGTGTGAAGCCCAATTTGCTTAGATCACTTTGCAGCAAATGCCCTGAGAAGGGCAGAACTGAGCCCTGGAAAAAATACTCATTGACGTTTTAGTGCCTGATTCCAGACCTTTCCTAAGACCTGGTTGCTTTCCCGCCCTTGCACCCCACGAAGCACTGAATATCTTTAAAATGAATCCCTTTTGTTTTGGTTAAGCCACGTCCAGCAGATTTTTATCACTTGCAACCAAATAGAATCCTTATTTATACACTCCTGAAGACCAACAGAAGGGGATAAAGATGCAAGAGTTGTAGTTGTTCATTTTATGGAACCATAACATCTTCCTGAATTATTTAGTTAACCATCCACCAGCACTTATAGCCAGGCACCTCTCATACTTAACCCAGAAGCCTTAGTTATTAAGGCGATGCTTTATACCCTTTGCATTGGGCAGCAACACAGCAAAAATACTGATACATTTTACGTAAGCCTGGGGAGTAGGTAGTGTGTTGATGAGTAATAAGTAACATACACCCTAACTCTTTGTAAGAGAGGCCCAGACATCACACACTTAATACAACCCAAATGCCTCATCCATTATTAACAGATAGTTCCAAAGATTCAGCAGGTGATCAAACACACCTTCCAAAGATGGAACCAGGGTCAGTGCAAGAAACTTCTGTGGAGCCGGTGCTTCACTTCGCCCATTGTGCTCAATTTTCTTGGTCCCATTTGCCTTCCTTACCCTCTCACCCCACCATCATTACCGCCACCCCACTCCAAAGTCACCAGTCTCATGTTTAGGTGACAATATCAGTAACTTTGAAAGATGTGCAGAGAAGACAGCCAGAGTGTGCTGTCTGCAATGATGTACCAGGTCAATAAACACTTTCGTGCCCGCCTGTCCCAGTTAGTGGATAAATGAGTCCCTGCTTTAATTATTAAACAGGAGTTGACAAGAGTCAACAGATAGGCACTTTATGAGACAAAAAATATTTCCAATACTATAATAAATTGAATTGGGTGTAATGTTTTCCTGGCTCAATCATTTTCATCATCCCACTTACCAACAAAAATGAGAACCGAAAACAGTGTGCTAACCAACGGACATGTCGACTTTTAGGGTCACTACCCTCAAAGAACATTCGTGAATTTTCCAAAGATACACCAATTTGCTTCTTTGTACCTGTTTGCAATGATGTTCGTCTTTCGATGAACTCTGTGGTGCCTCTTGGTAGGAGCACGTATGAGCCCAGGGAATTCTTTTTCTAGCCTACTCTAGTGGTAGAAACATCAGTTTCAAAAAGGCTGTGCTACATAGAGCACTCACTTTTCCTGCACTAATTCTAATAAATCCAGGAGAGAGTGCAGTGCAAAATGGATGGACCCAGGCTTGCCTCAGTATAATGGGGCTTTTATGCTGACATGCCCCATTAGGGATCACCACACACATCTTCCTCAATAAACAAGCTTACTGCTCAAGTAATAAAGTCATTTATGGAGAGAAGTCAGCCAAAAGACCAGGACTTATGAGAGGTTCTCAGGGAGGAATCATACCGAGTTAGGTTGAAAGAGAATCCCACAGATTCATATCAAAAGACCAACTTTCAACTGGGAGCCCTAATTTCTACAGTCCCATTACCTAACCTTTTCTTCGTGGGTTCAGAAAGAAAAGCTCATCTACACTATCCCAAATAGGGAAAGGGAATTTGGTGACTTTAAAGCCAATTAAGCCCTTTCTGAATATTAGAGTAGTTTTCTCTTTTTCCAAAACACAAGAATTTCTGATCAAACAAGAACTTTTCCACTTTTAATTAGCCCCTTGTGTTCTGAGAAGAAAAGCAAGGGTGAAAGTTATAAAAATCTCTTATTTAAAGTCACCGTTACAAGGATTTTTAATTTTTTAGCTCTGCTGATTATTAAAAGAAGATGTCATGAAGAAGTGGGCATTTTTCTTTCTCTGGGTTCGAGTATTTTCTGTGGTGAAAGTTAATTCTGTGTCTTATCTTAGACCTTGCAAATCTGGGAGATACAGGAAGGTTGACAAGGGGTAGATGTGAGATGAAAGAGAAAATTTCCTTTAGGACATAGTTGCCTGAGAAAGAGATTGGACGTTGCTAATATATTTTGCTGATCTTCACAATGTACCAGCTGCTCTTAATGGGATTCGGTATATGCTAATTCCCATCACTGCGTATGTGTATATATATGTACATATAAGATATAGGATGTAGGATATATACACATATGTATAGATATATATAAATGTATATATAATGTATATACATATGTATATATAATGTATATATGTGTTTGTATATGTATGCAGAGATCTAAATGAGGGTATAAAGACCCCTGTACTTTTTTTTGGGGGGGGGGGCTGCAATTTTACACCTTTTTCTCTTTTATTGAGGTATCAAATACATACAGGAAAGTGTACAGAACTTTAGGGGTACAGTGTGATAAATTTTTACATGTTTATACCTGGTTAGCCCATCATGCAGATTAAGATATAAAATGGTTCCAAGAGCTGAGATTTAAACCAAGTTCGCTAGTTCAAAGCAATTCTTTCCTCTGCATCCTGCAGAGGCAGGTAGTATATTAGCACTGACCAGAATCTAACCAGCGGCGAGTGTTCCTGTCCTAACATCTTAAATGGCTGGTGCTATTCTATTATAAATAGCTCTGGGGAGGTGGGAAGTTCCCAGTGAGCAGATGCTGGCAGATGTCAACCCAACAGGCAATCCCAGCCCCCTGCTTCCTGATGGGAAGGGGTCCTCCCCCAAGGGAATCTGAAATGCCAGCCAGCCCTTTCCCAGCCTCCCTTGCAGCTTGTCCCTGTGACGAGGTTCCAGCCAATGGGAACTGAGGGGAAGTCTGCTGGGGTCTCTGGAAGAGACCTTCCCTTCTGACAAAAGAGAGATCGGTGAGGGAAACATTCTATCCCTGTCTCAGCCAGGCATCTACAGACATGGTGCTCAGAGCTGGGGCAGCTGTCCATGAGGAAAGACGATGCCAATATGCAGAGGAGAGCGGGAAGACGGAGGCTGAGCCCTTGGCAACATGGGCAAATCCCCAAACCAGGGGTCAGGAAACTTGTGTTGTGAAGGGTAGAATAGTAAATATTTTAGGCTTTGTGGGCCACACACAGTCTTTATTGCATAGTCTTCTTTTTCTTCAGTAGCAACGCTTCTTGTTTTCTGGGTTGCACAAAAACAGACTGTGGGTGGATTTGCCTCACAGACCAGAGTTTGATGACCTTTTCTCCAAATGAACCCAGCAACCACCTATCTCCAGGGTTCTTATTAAGGAATATAATTTAAAAGCAAACAAACTGTTTCTTAAGCTTCCCTAAGTCATATATTCTGCTACTTGCAACTGAAAAATACATCAGTGATATTTCGGTGCACCTTTCTCAGACATTCCACATCTCAAAGAAAAAGAAATAATAGCGAAGGAAGTATCTGAGAGGCCAAGGATAAATATGCTACAAGTGCACTAGAACTTTCTTCTCAAAATGTAGTGGCTGCTGTTGCCTTGGAGGGACTGGACTGGATGGAGGGACAGGTAGATGTGGAGAGCAAGGGCCAAGAGCTGGGGGTACGGAGCTCTCTGAAACCCTAAGAGGAAAAAACAATGTTCTAAAAACTCCAAGCGCAGGCCGCAAGTAACAGGATTTTTCCCACCTGAACCATGCAAATGGTTTGCAGCTTGCATCTCATTCCTTTCAACACCAAAACTGGTGACAGTTTTATGTGTCAACTCAACTAGTCCCTAGTCCCTGGTTATTCAAACACTCATCTAGCTGCTGCTGCAGAACATCTGCAATCAGTTGATTTTAAATAAAGGAAATAATCCCAGGTAATACGGGTGGGCCTCCACTGATCAGTGGAAGGAGAAATTCTGCTCCAGACGCATGAGCTCCTGCCTGAGTTTCCAGTCTGCAGCCTGCCTTCTGGATTTCAGACTTGGCAGCCTCTACAATCCTGTGAGCCAATTACTCACTCGAAAGGACATACATACAGTTGATATTCATTATGTGTAGATTCTGTATTTATGAGTTTGCCTATTCACTAAAATTTATTTGTAACCCAAAAATTAATACTCGTGGTGCTTTCAGTCACTCACAGACATGAGCAGATGGCAAAGATCTGAGTCACCTGATGTGCTTGTTCCCAGCTGAGGTGCGGTGAGGCGATATTCTGCCTTCTTGTTTCAGCTCTCTCCTAGAAGCGTCTCCTTTCGCAATCTATTTGGTACCACATTTTTTGCGGGGTTCTTTGGTGCTTTTTGTCAGTGATTTCACTGGTTAAAAGGGTCCCCAAGCATAGTGCCAAAGTGCTGCCTAGTGTTCCCAAGTGCAGAAAGTCTGTGATGTGCCTTGTGCAAAAAATATGCATGTTAGGTAAGCTTTGTTTGAGCATGTTAATGAATCAACAGTATACTTTAAATAAGGTGTTTTTAAACAGAAACACACATAAAACAAGGTTATGTATTGACCAGTTGATGAAAATATTGTGATCAGAGGCTCTCAGGAACCTAACCCTGTATTTCCCCTAGGAACAATGTTGCTAATTCAGTGTTCATGGCAACTTTATAGAATGTAACTATCACAAATGATGAGAATCTGAGCATCAAATAAATATACGTATGTATGTATGTGTATTATATACATGTATACACATACATACACACACAGGTTCTATTTCTCTGGAGAACACTGACTGATCCAACAGCTCACCAAGTGTGAGCTCTCTAACCGCAGGACGATTAGGAAACTGTTCAATGGCTCCTATTCACCTCAGGATAAAATCTATACTTGCTATCACAGACCACTCAAGGCCAGTGGAGCCTCACCTTTCCTCTCCCTGACATGGGCTCTGATCTCAGCTAAACGTGACCACGTGTAGCCCCTTATATGCACCATCTCATTGTCTTCTTCCATGTTTTATTCACCTGCCTCTGAGTCTGCATTGTCAGAGCCCTGCCCACTGCTTCAACCACACTTCACAACCATATTCCCCTCGCTCGCCCTGCACCAGCCTCCCTATTCCAACATTTCTGCACTAGCATCCCCAAGCCAGTATCCCTACACTAGCATCCCTGCACCCTCATCCTGGCACCAGCATCCCTGCACCAGCATCCCTGGTTTCCTATAGCCCAGTCCATCTCAAGGCATGTTTTTCTGTGCTGTTTCCTTCCCCTATAATGTTCTTTCACCCCTTCTTTGCTAGTTAAAACTTACTCCTCCTCCATAATCCAGCTCGCACGTCACTTCCTCAGGGAAGCCTTCCACTGCCTCCCACACAAGGCTCTCTTTGCATTGTTTAACTTCCCTCTGTAGCTCTTGGCACAATTGCAATTTTTATCAGTGTTGGTGGTTATTTAATCAGTGCAGGGGTTCTTTATAATTTTGTTTCATGGATCCCTATGGCAGTCTGGGAAAGCCAGAATAATGTTATCAAATGCATGATATAAAATGCATAGGATTACAAAGAGACTTGCATTTCAGTATAATTGGTTATCAAAATATTTTCTTAAATGTAACACAGTAATAAATGTGCTTCTTTATTACATTAAATAACAAGATCTAGTGGAAAGTCTAATAACTACTGTAATTTTGAAGTGGTGATAAGTACAAGTGATATTTTACAGCATCTGCAACAATTGTAATGGAATATAAAAATACGAAATCTATATTGGCGAACAAAGTCACAGATGTTATTAATTCTACTGGCTTTGTTGCTTAAATTCGGAATGGAAGGGAATGTGAGACATCATTAAGGTTTTCTGAAAGTAAAGACGTCATTCTTTTTTCATTCAAGTTCACAGATTCCCACCTCACCCCAAATTTCATCTATATTCTCTAGGTTAGAGACTCTGGATTTATTTCTGAATTCTCCACTTGATCATAAACTCTGAAAAGGATGGCCACGTCTGATTTTGCTTACCGTTATATCCCCGGTACTTAAGACATAGTAAGCACTCAATAAAAAGCTGTTAAAGGACAAAATGGAAGGAAGAAAGGGATTCCACTGCGTGCTTGGCTAGGTAGCCTTTTTACTCAGTGCTTTACAACTTTAAAACTCAGGTCAGTTTTTTTTTTTTTTTTTTTTTAAATCTCCAGTTAATCTTCCATGTTCACTCTCTGTAAACCCGTCCGGTTGGTTCTCTCTCTTCAGAACACTCGTATCATGAAGTACTTGCTTCTGACCTAGTTCTTCCTGAAAGTGTTGACGTAATTATCTCCCTTCTCACTCATACATTTTTGAATGGGAGTTTTGTTTTGTTTTTAAGGGCAAGGGTTATGTCTGATTTAGCTTTCTGTATCACCAGTGCTTACCAATGCAGGCACCAGGATGCAGTTTCATACTTGATGGATTTTTTTAAATGGAACTGAATTTCATTCTCTCCTTTTCCCCAGAAGTTCCATCTCTGCTCTTACTCTCATGTCACATGGGACTTGGGCTGCTCTGTGACCTGTTCACTTTGCCTTCCACCCTCCCCCAAGTCCTCAATAGGTCCACGGGTCAGGGTTTATACAACTGCATATGCATGGATTGACCCAGAAACATACCCCATGAGCAAGAATAAAGACATGCATTTCATAAATCATAAAATTTACCTTCTTTCCATCAATCACTGACAAACTAGGCATAAATACATTCCTTGGAATGTGAATAATTTTTAAAATAATCAAAAGACAGCATATTCACTTGCATTTATCCCACCCAGCAGAAGAGAGCCAATTTCAGTGGCCCCCAGAGGATCCCACCTTGAGTGTGTGGGACCAGAAACATGAGTAGAGCCTCTAACCTCCTGCTCCTGCTGTCTCTGCTGAGTTTGCAAGAAGGATGGACACTGGCTGATTGTGACTTAAGTCTGTTCTATTTGCCTACAAATATCTATTTGCTTGACAGGTATCTTTGTTGGAGGGAGGAGTAGGAAGAATAGGAAAGCATTTGCTTTGGACAAAGGATCGCTTACAGACCAAGTATTTCCCAATCTAAACAAATGCAAACTGGGACTTCCCTGGCGGTCCAGTGGATGGGACTCTGCACTTCCACTGCAGGGGGCATGGGTCCGTTCCTTGGTCAGAGAACTAAGATCCCGCAAGCTGCGAAGCATGGCCAAATAAATAAATAAACAAACAAACGCAAACCTTGTTCCCTCATTTTAATTGCTGTATGAATATATCGCTTTTTGTTTATCCAATTTCCCTGTGGATAGACATTTAGGTTTTTTCCAGTTTTTCAGTATTACACAGTACATTAATTTTTGCATGAGTCTCCTTGGGATGTTTATGAGAATTTCTCTAATGAATATAACCTAGAGTGGAATTTCTAGGTCATGGAGTATGTACATCTTAAACTGCACCAGATATAGCCAAATTCTCCCCAAAATGCTTGTATCACTTACACTCCCTCTAGTAATATGGAAGAGTAGCTACTGTTCCTCATCCAGTATTTGATATTGGCAGACTTTTTAATTTTGACAGTTTTGTGGGTGTGAAATTGTACAGCATTGTAGTTTTAAGTTGCACATCTCTGACCAGTACCTTCTGAGAACTGTAGCTACCCATCAGTGCTCTTGAGGCATTAAGAACATGGTCATAATCTGTCCAACAGTCTTGTAAGATAAAATATGACTCTGTCATATTTTACAAACTTGCTTTCAACCCCACAACTAATATTCCAACACAGGCTATTTTAAAGCACACACTAGGGACGCCCCTGGTGGTCCACTGGTAAAGAATCCGCCTTCCAATGCAGATTCGATCCCTGGTCAGGGAACTAAGATCCCACATGCCACGGGGCAACTAAGCCCGTGCACCACAACTACTGAGCTCGCACGCCTCAACTAGAGAGCCTGCGTGCCACAAACTACAGAGCCCACGCGCCCTGGAACCCACATACTGCAACTACAGAGCCCACGCGCCCTGGAGCCCGCATGCCACAACTAGAGAAGAGAAAACCCGCACACCACAACTAGAGAGAAGCCTGCGTGCCACAACAAAAGAACCCACGTGCCTCAAGGAAGATCCCACGTGCCACAACTAAGACCCGGTGCAGCCAAAAATAAATAAATAAACAGTAAACGAATCTTAAAAAAAAAAAGCATACACTTAACTACCCTGTATTACAGGCACTCCCTCCTTCTAATATCAACATGCAGGCCATCACTTATTACGAAAGATTGAAACTCAGTATATGTCACCATCAGTTGTTACTTAGCAATGTCTCTCCTTGCTCCATCTCTTTAAATTGTAAGCCAAGAGGGAGACTCCTCTTACCCTCAGTGCCTGGTGCAAGTCTGTATACATAGAAGGTGCACAGCGTGTGGGCTTTTTTTTTTCTTTTATAACTAAGACAATAATGGTGGTAATAGAACCCTAGCAAATTTTACACAGATTGGAAGGCTTAAATGCTTTCTCTCTTTATGGTATTAAGCTGCATACAGGTTAGAATCTTGTCAATGCTGTAATTCCACATTCTCCTAGAGTCTCCCTTGCAAGCTGGGAGTTTCTCTCTTCTCTCCCTCTTCTTACCCCCC
>NW_006785484.1:289184-305366 GCF_000442215.2 Lipotes vexillifer | reverse complement strand
CCCCCCCCCCCCCCCGCCGCCCATCAATCTCAATCTCTTTCTCTCTCTCATCTCTTCTCTTTCCTCTCTTCCGGTGGATTTTTGAGGGTTTATTTTTATGTTGTTTGTTTGTGGGTTTTTTTTTCTTTTTTGATCTTCAGGGATAAATAAATGTTCTTCGGATATTACTTGTGAGAGGATGGAGGAGTGATACGAGAGTGTTTCTGATAGAGTTAAGGCAATAACCAGATAGAGTTCCTTGCGGGTGGATGATCGTGTCAACTGTATTGACTCATTTTTATTTTAAACTGGGCACATCTGCTGAGGGACCTGGCACGGGGGACGTCTCTTTATCATTCAAGACTATCCTCAAGGTGGGCTTGCATAGAGAGAGCCGGGCTTGATTTAGGGCTGTGTCCCAGCTGCCTGAATGAGGTCTACGGAATCAGACTTTCCATAATACACCCTGGATTAGTCATTCGGTGAGCAGGTGAATATCTGCTTTTGCAATTGTGCCTCACTAAATAATCTAGATAGATATAAAAACAGTGAATTCAGCTGCTTGTGAATAGTATGGATATTTGAGCTTTTGTGTGGTAACAATCCCTAGCAATATTTTTTTGTATTAAATACTATGAATCCACTTCACCTGTCAGCACTATTCAAAACACGAAATGCTGTATGAATAGAAAGGATGTTCTGGGATCTTTCAGATGATTACTGTCGCTAGGAAAACCACTTCCTGATATCTTTGTGCTTGCTGTATGTGTCTCTCTTTGTGTACAGCTTACAGTGACAAGCAAATTCATAGCATGGTATTGGGGAGGAATTGGGAAAGTTGAGAAATATTTAAAGAACACTGCTTAAAGTTATAAAGGGGATGTCATCTAAAATAATAGTTAAAAGAGTTTTCCCTGCTTTCATGTGGAGAATTATAGCCATCAAAAGGAGAGCGCTGGGGCTGCATTTGTGTTATGGTGGTGCAGACTTCAGGGTCGTTCCAGCCATCATTTTCTGGAACCTCAAAACTGGGTTATGCTTTTTGGTGCCTGAGGAAATGACCGTCTTTTGCTCCGTGGGAATATTATGGCAATTATTGTTTCTATAGTGTCAGCTCTGCTTAAAGTTGCAATTCTACAAGACTGATGGGAGAGAACTGCATGAACTCGCTCTGGGACATAGCTGGGAATGAAAGCAGAGCCCCGTAAGATAAGCTCATTCACTTATTCGCTCAGGACAAGGCATTTTTCCCAACTCTGCAACAGAGGTGAGACAGGGATCTCTCATCCTGGAAACAGAAACTTCCTGGAAGGGCCTGAGGCAAATGTGGCCTCAGCATTAGTGTCTGGCACAAAGACTTTCCCAAAACATGTATAAAATAAATGCATAAGTAGCGGGATTGGCACCTCACGAAGCTCTGGGCTGTACCAAGAGCTTCACATCATCTGTATAGAACATTCCCAAGTTGAAGGACCTGGGATCAGGGGTCTTATCCCTCTGGGCCTCTCTGTCCTCATCTGTAAAATGTGGATAACCTGTTTATCTGCTTAATTAGGCTGATGGGAGGGCTCAATGGTAAATGCATGAAAATGACTCATGATAGCATCTGGCACATATTAGGGATTTCATTAAATATCACGTTAAAGATCTCAGAAAGAAATAACCTGCCCTGACATCTAGTCCCATGCTTCACATCATTCCCTCTCTTGCTCAGATCGTGCACCTCACTGATTCTTAACAGAATTACAGTCTAGATATTGATTTAACAGTGTTTTCTTGAAATAGGTCAAACAAATAAAATTGCCAACATGGGTTACTGATTTTTTAGCCAATAATGTAATAATAATAATAATCTTAATAACAGTAATGATAAAATGAACATTTCTCAATCATTTGCTATTAACCACACTTTGTATTGATAGCTGAGCAGGACCCCATGGGGCCTTCCCAGAAGACACCTCTCCCGCCATGTCCTCTGCCTGCCTCTTGTCTATAGAGAAACTATAGCATCCTAGGCCTTCCCCGAGTTCCAAAGAGTAAATTTAACCAGAGAAGTGAGAAAATGCAGGAAGAGAGGAAAACAGTCAAACAAGACAAAAATAATAATAGTCTAGCCATGAAGCAAAGTCAAGGCCCTTTAGTTCCACCTCAAGAGCTATGGATAATATTCTGAGCCATATCCTTTGAACTGTTTTGCAGATACTCCTTCCACCCTACCAGGTGGAAGGAGTTAACTGTATGCGGCCCACAAGCATGTAGACCCCCAGACCAGCTGGAACCAGAAGGTTGATGATGCTGACTCCCAATTACCTCACCACCAACCAATCAGAAGAATGTCCACAAGCTGATTGCACACCCCACAATGCCCCTCCCTCACTCTGTCTTTAAAAACCTTTCCCTGAAAGCCTTTGGGGAGTCTGGGCCTTTTATAAACACTAGCTGCCTGGACTCCTTGCTTGGCGCCTGCAGTAAATGCTGTGCTTTCCTTCACCATGACCTGGTGTCAGTCAATTGGCTTTCCTGTGTGTGGCGAGCGGACCCAAGTTCGGTTCAGTAACAGTTTCACATTCATTCTCTTGTTGGAGCCCCCTCCCGCCCAGCCACTTTGACCAAACAAGAGTAGAAAGAGGAAACCGAGGCTCAAATAAACCTGAATGATTTGGCTGTGGCCCTCAAGGAAAACAAGGCAGCGGCAGTGCCCACCCTTGTCCTCTGACTTCCCACTGTACAAAAACCTAACCCTAACCCCAACCCAAAGCAGGAAATGGAGAAGAAAGGCATGGGGATGCTTAAAGGTTGTTTGAATGATCTAGACCCCCATTCCTGTCTCTAAGATTCCATCCTGAGTGTGACACTAAAATTATCCTGTGTCTTTACTCCAGGAAAGTTTCGGGATAAACTGTGTCTGAAATTACAGCAGGGAATCAGAATATTAGCACACACCTTAGAATCAGGGACTTTTCTGTCTACATTTCAATTTCCCAGAAGATGCAAAACACTCTCATCCCAGGCCCACTGGGCACAGGGACAGAGTGTGATGTCATGTGAACTGTACAATTTTAGGGATACCAAAAAATGTAATTCTTTTCTATGTATTGCCCTTTGCCAGCCCCACCATAGAGCCTGGTGTTTCCCCCTTTAAGGAACTGAGAGCAAGCACCTTTCATCTGGGAAGGGCAAACCTACTGAACTGCTGTCTACTCATAGGACCAGATCTTGAGCTGATTTGTTCAAATGGAACACAGGACTGTTGCCTTTGGGGCTGCAGAGGAACAAGGTCTGGAGTCTGGGCTGCAGGTGTTGTGGTATCAGTGAAAGCAAAGATGGAAAGCAAAACAGGGGATGAAGGGTTCATAGAGATCTACTTCTTCCTGTTTCACGTGGTTGAAAAGAGTTGACTCTATTCTCCTTGGATCTGAAATCATGGGGTAGAAAGCACTTCAAGAATAGCCTTGGATGGCACGTGCTGATTGCTGATTTACTTCGTGTGTGCCACATGTGTTGTATCTGCCTGCTGATTGCTGGGAAAATCAAGACAGATATAATCCAAAGTTTCCAGTCCACTCCCCACATACACAGATATAAATTCAAGATCTCTCATCCAGAGACTCTGCCCCTTGCTGCTGCTGTCCTGGCACTGAAGATAAACTCTGCCTGGCACTTGATGGATGTGTCTGTTTGGGGCTGGGTGGGATCCAGAGACACCAGTAGCTTCTGGGCAGGGGTGGGGCTGTGATGGATGGCAGCCAGTTTATCTCATGGCTTCCACTGAGCCAGGCTGCCTGGTGAGTCCTCCCCCAGAGTTAATTTGCAGTAAAGAGGACAAGGAGTTCCATCACATTCTGACAATCGCTCGTTTGTATCTACAACTAACATTTTTCGAGTGCTTCCTATATGCCTGCAATATGCTCTGTGTTTTCTATATGTTTTCTCTTGTGTGGAAACTGTTTTTTTCACAAAGTACGACCATTACAGTTTAGATGCTTGAAGCGAATGTTCATGGTTTCCCTACTGTGCTACATAAAGGTAGATTTTTAAATTTTAGTTTTAAAATTAATAAAATATAACCTTGCATTTCTACTCCCAGGAACTTTTCCTTAAAGGAATAATCAATGTAAAAAGATAATATATCCAGGATAAGCATTGCAGCAAAGTTTGTAACGTAGAAAAATTAAAAAATAACCTATATACCCATCAACTGGGGATGTGTGTATCTGTGTTTATAAGTGTGTGTGTAGGTTTGTGTATGTTTATGTGTGTATATGTGTGTTTATACACACAAACGCACATACATATATACATGTGTATACACATGCATATATGCACACCTGTGCACATATACAAGTGTGTATATATATACATTATGTAGGAGGTATATTTAAGATATTTAAGATGTATTTTAAAGAGCAAACTTGCTAAAATTATTAAAATGCTAGTTTCATACGCTTTACTAATATGCATATTAATAAAAAACCAAGAAGGAGATATGTGTGTGTGTGTGTGTGTGTGTGTGTGTGTGTGTGTGTGTGTGTGTGTTACTCGTGGTTATTTTTTCCAGATGGAGCAGGGAGGGGAATTTATGGGCAAATACATTTTTAAAAAATAATAAGCACAAATGGATTGTGTAATCACTGTCTGCCAAATAAAACGATTTATATTCAGAGGAATAGAGGATAAAAAGGCATATTATACACAAGTTTCACTTCAGTGATATATCAGCCATTTAATTACCATCAATAGTGAAGAAATTAACCAGTTTCAGGGGTATCAATGCTTCTGGTCCTTACTCATTTTATTTTCTTCATTTCCTTGATTAACTATTTTCATTCAGGGCATTTAACATATCAAAATGGTGATTAAATATATAAAAGGAATCTTGGAAATAAAAGAGCAAGTAACTCAGGTAAAATTAAGCACTTTGCAAGGTCAATTCGCTCATCTTTATAGGCTAACAGTCTATAAAGGCAGCAGCCCTCGGGTTAATACATGGCCCAGTTTGATGAAAACAGGATCAACAAAGAGCGACTTCCAAATGGAGATGTACAGGGCACTGTAACTCTTCTCGCAATCTTTCCTTCCTACGGATGCAAATACCTGATGGCCATTAGGGAGCAGAAAGCCTCAGAAGGGCTTCTATGAATAGTCTGTGCCAAGCTCTCACTGAGCTTCCCAGGCAAAGTGCCGACTGGGATGGTGTGAGGGCTGAATCCATCTCAACCCACCAAGTGCAAGTCTTCAAGCATAAGGCAAAGTGCCCTCATCTCTCTACACTTCATTTTCCTTATCTTTGAAATGGGAACAGTACTCATCTCTCTTAGAATTGGAGGTGACTGCACCACGTCTCACACAACAGTCAATGACCGGTGGTAACAACATAGCAGAATTCGCAACAGTTCAATTAACATTTATTAAGTAGTTCTGTTGTACCATGGACTCTACTGGGCTCAGGGGGATGAAAGAGTAATAAAAGTCCACCTCAGGCCTCAAGATCTTACAGTCTAGAAGCAGTTATTTACCTTCTTTCTTAATAGTTCTTTATTTCCTGAGACTTCCCACCATATCACGGTCATAAGGCCCGTTGCAAATAATGTGTTACTGCTACTACGACACTAAAGTTTTTTCACGGTTTTCATTTTTTACAAAGTTGAGGGCTTTAAAGGTTATGCAGGTGACACGACCATTCATTCTCTCACTCTCCCTCGCGCCCTCCTCCTCCCTTACAGCTTTATTGAGATAGCTTTACGTATTATACAACTAGCCTGATATACCTTCTTCCGTGGTAGAAAAAGATAAGCAGTTAGTTAGCTCAGGGAAGTGACATACAAGCCAAAGTCTTTTATGCCCGTGCTGTATTCTGACTTGGAATAATGCACTTTTATGAATACCATATTAAAAGAATAGCCTTTTTTGTTCAGCTGTAGAATATCTTTTCTGTGGGTGTGTCGGGGAGGACTGGGCATCAGAAATCAAAGTGTATCACTGCAAACATACATAATCCATCAGGAGTGTTGAGGTGAGAAAAGTGATGACGCGATCCACTTATCTAATGGAGTGCTATACAGAGAGAGTTTAGCAACATTCTGTACTCCCTGGGAGCTTTCAAAGCTTTCATGGAGACAAATACCACGATTACCTAATTTACTTGGTAGATAAGAGAATTAATTGCTGTTACCTACGACCAACACAAGCAGGCTGCTACTGCTCTTCTATGCTGGGGGAGGGCTTCCTGAAAGAGGCAGGGCCTCGGGAACGATGGGACGGATGCATGGGGAAGAGTGTACCTAGTCCAGGGTCACAGGGAATTCCAGGCCTGGGAGGGAGGCCGTTATCCTGCCTGCTCTAATGTGCCCCATTACAGAGACACACACTTAGTGATGTCAGCTGGTAGAGGCAACATTTTCTGTTCCCCTGAACCATTTAAATCAAATTGTGGAGAACTCAGAAACACAGACACATGTGCATCTCTCTCTGTGTCTTTGCCATTTTATCATTCTCCCTTTCCTGTAAGAGGGACCCACGGTAGACGATTACTCTCTGCCTCAGATCTGTTTAATGGAGTGAGCCAATGGAAGGAAGATTCAGAGGCAGAAAAAGGACAATAATTAAACCAAAGAGCCAGAGCCCCACTGGGTGGCTGGGGGTGGGTGTGAGCAAAAGGCTCCATGCCAGCACTAGGGGACAGATGAGGCCACGTGTTATCACAGGAGTGACCCCTTCTTAACAGCCAATCGTGCAGCCTTACAAATAGATTTCCTGGCTTGTGTGAAAGTTACCAGTGTGCAGCCTGATGCTGAGAAGTAAAGAGAGCAGTTTAATTTATTCAGGCTCCAGATCACTCTCAGAAGGAAACAGTTCTCTATCTTAGGCACTACAGAAGATTCACAAACCAAGTGTGAAAGAAATGTTATTTTTAAATACAAATTAATTTTTATATCAAATCTTTTTGCTGCTGGCTGGAAGAAACCATCTCAGTCAATTCATGGTTCCTCAGTCAACTCATAGCTGTGTGTCTAAGTTTGGGGACATACATAGAGCAAAGACTTTGGGATGAGAGAATTCGGTCTAGACCAAGATGGTAGCCGCTAGCCACGTGTGGCCACTAAAATAATTTAAAATTAACTAAAACTTAAAATTCAGTTCCTCAGCTGCACTAGCCACATTTCAAGTATTCAATAGGCACATGTGGCTAGTGGCTATCATATTGGACCACAGGGACACAGAACATTTCCATCATCACAAAATCTCCTATTGACCACAGCTGGTCTACACTGTCATCTTCTAGCATCTTAAGAATTTTCTGAGATGTCCTGGTTGTCCATTTTTCAGCCAAGGAAACTGAGACTCAGAGAGCTTATGGAACTTGCCTACGGCCACTCAGATTCCAGGTAGCCAAACTGGAGCTGATATTTCTTCCTGGGGGTCCTATAATTCTTTTGCCACTTCCTTCTGTTCCCCATCACGAGTCTGAGGAATCTGAAATTAGCAAGAGAATGAAGTGCTCTCATTGCTATGTTAGTTATAACATAAACTTCATGCCTTCTTGTATTGAGGTTTTCAGATACTCAAAGGTCCAGATTTTGAAATTCAGAGAAGCTTATTCTCTGCATTTCTACTACTACAACTCTTCTCTGAGGACTGATGGCCTCTCAGTCTATTTGGATGAAGGTAAAAAGTTAAGTCCCTGAATAAAAAAGCACATCAATTAATATAACAAAATACTGTCCAGCCTCAGTAGGTCTAACTGAGAAGGTCTAGATAGATGACGGCACAAAGTCAACTTAATTGCCTCAGAAGGCCTCAATCCTTCCAGTGTAGACAAATGACCATCTCTGAGTCTCAGTGGCTTAGCCCATGAAGTTCATTTCTCCCTCTTGCAAAGTCCTCTGAAGGTCGAGCAACTCTCCAGAGCAACCCCATGCCATGATTCAGTGGTCCAAATTGCTTCATCCCTGTGACTCTGGCCACTGAACCAGCCAGTGGCTTTTACACTCGTCACCAAAGGGAACAAGAGAGCATGAAGGATTCTGCGGGGGGGTTTGCCTCCCCCTATCCAGAAGTGACTCCTTACCCAAGTTTTCATCCCCACAGCAGCACCAGTCACATCACCGGCCTCACTGCAAAGGAACTGGGAAAGGCTGAGGAGGATATGGACTAGTGGGTGAGCATTCCCATCTCTGCCACGCCAATGAGTTAAGATCATTGATGGTAACAAAAATAGCAATATGGGATTGAGCACTTGCCTGGGACTGAGTGCCCCGTGTGTAATATCTCATTTAATTCTCACAACAGCCTTGTGAGGAAAGGGCTATTACTCTCTCTTTTAAAGGTGAGTACAGCGGAGCTTAGATGGCTTAAGAGATATGACTGAGGTCAAATGGACAGCAGATGGCAGAGCCAGAGCTTGAACTTAGACCTGACGAATATTACAGCTTAGGGTTGGTTAGACATCCAGATATTTTTTAATTTTTTTTTTTTTTGCGGGGGGGTATGCGGGCCTCTCACTGTTGCGGCCCCTCCCGCCACGGAGCACAGGCTCCGGACGCGCAGGCTCAGCGGCCACGGCTCACGGGCCCAGCCGCTCCGCGGCATGTGGGCTCCTCCCGGACCGGGGCACGAACCCGCGTCCCCTGCATCGGCAGGCGGACTCCCAACCACTGCGCCACCAGGGAAGCCCAAGATACTTTTTAAGGGAAAGTAAAGTTGCACTCTAGAATAGTGCTGTCCAGTAGAACTTGGTGCAAAGATGGAAGTGTCACTATTATCTGTGTGAGCCAATATAGCAGTCATGAGCAACATGTGGACACTGAGAACTTGAAATGTGGCCACTGTAACTGAGGAACTAAATTTTTAATTTAATTTAAATTGCACTGAGATAGCAAATTGAATTACAAGTATTGTAACTGAACTTGCTATATGTGTAAATGCTCCTTCTTCAGAAACAGAGTGAAGTTCTCTGAGGTCAGAGACCATAACTTGCTCATCTTTTTATCTTCTTTAGCATAGGCAGAGCACTTTGCAGATAAAGTTTGCTCAGTAAAAATTTATAGATTATCATTTGATACTGATCCACTGCAGGACTTTCCAGCTTATTGAAAATGTGGATATTCAGTGACCAATTCTGTTTGTCTGAAAAGGGTCAAAGGACTTTAAAACTCCATCTTACCAACAACTTGCTTCTTGTTTCCCTTCTACCTACATGATTGACTGTCCGTAATAAGACACGTTTTTGTATTTTCAGAAGTTGCCTCCAAGGTTTTAAAAATATTCCTGGGTTTTATTTTGTGGGGAGGAGGGGGAGGGAGATACCGAGTCTCCTATTTTCCATACTGATTTTTTAAAAGGAAAATGAAGATCTAGGTTAACGTGCTTTCACACCAAACAAGAGCAGAATGAAACAGAGAAACTAATGGATCTCTTTCTGTGAATAAAATGACAGATAAAATATCTGTTTTGCTCACATATTTTTCTTTCACAGACAGTTCATTTCAGTAAATATCTTACCACCTGCACTTGTCTATTTTCCAAGGTTTTTGGGATATTTCCAATAAGTTCAGTTGGACTCTATAGTTGGTATTTATGAGGCTGTGCTTAAAGGGAAATTGCATCACGGATATCACCAGCTCAATCTTTTCTGAGTTCTTCTTGAACATGTAGTTGGCAAGCTCTCAAAACCCTTATCAGGTCATAACTCAAGGATACATGTGGCCTCCACAGCTAGGTTAATATTTACAAAGCACTCTTCTGCCCCCCAGCTTTTTTCTTATATGTCTCTCTCCCGTGGTCCCTACCTTTTTGCAGGCCTCTTAATATTGAAGACGAGAAGAGGCCAAGTCTACACTGGCAGGAAGTGCCTTCTGCGGTCTTCCCACAGAGAGACTCCTCCACACAGGCTCTGGTGGTCCTCAGAAGTGAGTTGAGGTTTCGAAATCTTCTGCGCCTGGGTTTCTCAATATCCGAAGCATTAGCATTTTGGGTCACAGACTTCTGTTATGGGGACTGTCCTTCGCTATGTAGGATGTTTAGCAGCATCCCTGACTTTGACTCCTGAGATGCCAGTAGTACCCCCTCACCTGGTTATGACAACCAAAAATGTCTTCAGATATTACCAAATGTCCCCCAATTACTCTAGGTGACTTACATTATGTTTCAGTTCTCAGCTCTTATGTCATGTCTGGGAGAACATGATATGGGTCAAGTTCTGTGCTTGTCACTCTCTCAGAATCTTTGAAGCATATAACCTCAGTCTGTAGCTACCTGTTCACTGATGACCAGCATAGCTGGCCCTAAATTATCACTGTGATACACACGGCAAGGATACAGGTGAAGATTTTCCACTAAGTAAGAATTGCCTTACTCAAAAAATTACTTTGAGAATTGCCTTATATTTTCAGGGTTAAGAAATACTGATTACTTCTCCCTTATCACACACAAAGGGTCAACAACACCTGTGCATTCATAGACTCTGCTTTTGCTCCTGGTGTGAAGTTGTTAATAGCAAAGCTTGGAGTTGAGACGACCAGAAACTTTCTTTAATGGGATGATGAATTTAGTGTTGTGGTGTCTCTTTATGGTGGAGAAATCCATTTTCAGCTTAGAATTTTCTGCAAATCGTGTCTCCAAAAGAACAAGGGAGGTCCCTCAATAGCCTGGGTAAACCTTTGACCCTCTGCTGATTTACCCCTTTACCAGATATTTCATATTTGTTGACTGAATGAATAAATAAAGGCTATGTACCAAGTTCTCTGCTAAAGCTGAAAACACAATAATGAGCAAAATTAAGCATGGTCCCTGCCACCTCAGAAAAACAAGTCTGGTGGGGAAAATGACACTAACTGAATGACTATCAATTATATCAACAAATGTGTAGCTGCAGACTGAGATTATATGCTTCCAAGGTCCCCAATGGATGACACATGAGTTGAGAACTGAAACATAAATACAAGTCAACTAGGTGAAGTGAGGGGAGAGCACTCCAGACACACAGGCCAGCAGGTACAAAGTCTACTGGGAAGAGGGATCAAGACGAGTAAAAACAACTGGGGAAACTCAGGAAGACAGTGAGTCTGGAGCACGGAAAACATGGGATGAGACTGTACAAGGGGAGACTGAGTTGTCACACGCAGTGCCTCATTCTCAGGAAGCCAACTGCTCTTTACTCCATCAGTGGACATTAATCCACAGACTGGAAGTAGTCAAGGGGAAGACTGTACCTGAATTTCACAGGGATCCCTAGCTGCAGCATGGAGAATGAATGGGGGAGGTTATCTGGAAGTGAAGTGGGAGACAGGAAACTCAGGTGGATGTCCAGGTGAGACAGAAGGGTGTTTAGGCTATAGGAGGGTCCAATAAAGAAGGAGAGGGGAAGAAGAAGTGATACCTGGAAATTGAACCAACAGGAGGTGAGGGATTCAACCGGAAGGCTCAACTAGGGCAGACTAGTTACAGCTGGTGTTCAACATGCTGCCTATAATCCCTGGGAGGATCAGAGAACAGGGTGGTCAGGATGCCTCTTAGGTTTTTACAGGACTGGTGTTGTCATCTGTCTAGAGAGTGAACGCTAGGGGAGAAACACCTTTGTGCTAGAAAATCATGAGCTTTGTATTGGCCATGTAGAATCTGAGGTGCCTGTAAGATACTGCAGAAAGAGGAAACCTGGTTTGCTGCCCTGCAAAGAAGGAACTTTCCCAAGGACAAGAAGAATTAACCAGGGGTGATCATTTTGTAGAACATCCATTAGCCAGTTAGTACCTAATGTGAACTTTAAACAATTATTAAGTAGGAGCTAATTAGTTTTAGCAAATGACAGCAGAATTGTAAAAAAAAAAAAAAAATTATTTGTCAACCACAATTTCCCTTCTCACCCCCATTTCAGCTAGGCCTTTGAAACAAGAAAGCATCCAGTGCACAGCTTTCTGTATGGGTCCCTGTTAAGGAAAGATGCTGACAATATTCGGAATGCTCTGTCCACTTCTGGATGGAGAAAATCCACTTATCATGTTGTGTCTCACCCAGGACATCTGTAGGTGAGATTCTCCTTTTCCTCACCTTGCGTCTGCTCAGTATCTTAATCCCAAATTGTAGGAGTGAAACGCTGGCAACCTTTAAGGATATAATTTGCTTCCTATTACATTATTTCTTCCCGTACAGGAGAAACCAAGTGTTTGTCATTTATGAGTGTCATGTCATTACATTCCATATTGCAGTGTAATGATGTGAAATGATTAAATGACAAAAGGCCAGCTCACTGCCAAAAATTTAAAGTGGCATACTTTTATTTGTAGATTGGAAAGCTATTATTAATTCTTATATTGACTTTGCCAGATGAAATATTGCAAGCAGACTGGTGCATACAGAAATGGGGTGCCATTAAGTGAGGTTCGGCACCCCGATTCCCACATAAGCAGGAAGAGTTCTCCGATTCTAGCACATTCCTCAGGCTACACGTCCAGAGCTAAATGTATTGGTTTAGAACAGTCTTGTCACCTGATGAATGTGGAGTGACAGACATCAAAATACAACCTGACTGGAGTTTTTATTGAGAAGAAAAATGGGAACTCAGAACAGGTGGCTGAGAAAATAAAATGGCCTATACTCCTTTTGCCCCCTCCTGAACCACTTTTTTCCACTAGCACTTATTGGGAGATTGAATTTTATTCTTTTTTTAAAGGAAACAAAGCATACAAAAAGCATTTCGGTTACGTCACCGAATTACTGGAAGACTCTGCGGCTGGTAAAGCAACAATTTCTTCTTCTTTTCCCCCTAGGCTATAAAATCTCATGTGGAGATCTTTGAAAGAGGGTTAAAAATTACATCCTCAGAACTATATGTTTTTTAAGCTTTTAAAGTGTGAATCCACATGACCTCAAGCGTCTGGGGGTTTGTGAAGAAACCTGTTCTCACCTGCCGTTTCTTTCAACCGTTTATGGACTCCCATTCTGGTAACACATGCATCGCCCAATTCCAGTAAGAACCTTCCTACAACCACAGCGGAGTGACTTTTGTTTGTTTGTTTCCTTTTGTTTTCCCTGCCCTGGATATTTCTTCCCGCTTCTTGGTGGAAATAAGAGAGAAAGAGGCCAGATTTCTCGACCTGCTCATTTCTACTACTTCTACCTAAGAAACATTCTAATTTTAGGAATTCTCCACCCTGACTTGGTTTGGCTTTTGTTTTACTTTTCTTTTAATTATTTTCCTTTAATGTCAATTAGCTTCTTATATTTTTAGCTCTGTTTATTACATGCTATTATCACTTTGGGGTAGAACCTGCTTTTGCTGTAAAACACTGTTGGGTGAAAGCTGAAGGGGGTGTGGGAAATAAGTAAAAAAACATAGCTGTTTTATTGCATATGGACACTTGCAAGGCCGCTCACCTGTGCTCGATCTTTTTAAAACAAGAAGGCACCAAACGCTAATAAGCTCCTAGATTTACAGACAATAACCCTATTAAGATGGCCAATAATCTTTGCTTTCGCTGCAACACAGGGGGTAGGTTGCCTCACTTCTAGCACGTTGGCAGGGGCACAGAGAACAGGTCCTTCATGGAAAGGGACTTGTAAATGGAAAACGGCTCAGGGAGCAAAACTGCCAGGAGCTCACTTTCCTTGTGGGAAATGCTACAAAGTTTCATGATCGGAAAGATAGCACTCTGGGGCTTCCCTGCTGGCGCAGTGTTTGAGAATCTGCCTGCCAGTGCAGGGGACACAGGTTCGAGCCCTGGTCCGGGAAGATCCCGCATGCCGCGGAGCAACTAAGCCCGTGCGCCGCAACTACTGAGCCTGCGCTCTAGAGCCTGTGAGCCACAACTACTGAGCCCGCGTGCTGCAACTACCGAAGCCCGTGAGCCTAGAGCCCGTGCTCCGCAGCAAGAGAAGCCACCGCAATGAGAAGCCCGCGCACCGCAACGAAGAGTAGCCCCCGCTCACCGCAACTAGAGAAAGCCCGCGCGCAGCAACAAAGACCCAACGCAGCCAAAAATAAATAAATTAAATAAATGAATATTAAAAAAAAAAGATAGCACTCTGTCAGACAATCCGCATCGTGGGTGAAATTATTTGCCATTTAATCTGGATTTTAGGTGAATCACAGCATCTTTGTTTAGTCCCTATGTTGTCTCTATCGAAAAGCACAAAGTGGCCAAAAGCTTGTGCCTGCACTGCTGCAGTCAGTAAATGCTACTCTGTTCTGATCCTTTTTTTCCATTACTTCTTTTGAGACTTTCATTTCTACATCTCTTTGGCACGAGCTCTTATTTGGCAGGTAGTGAGAACTCGGGGTTCTCTTGGAAGACAATACACTGAAGAGCCCTGGAGGTTTTTCTTCCCCTTTATATATAGATGGCTTTGTCGTTATGTCCTAAATCATGAATGCATATAATAGCTGCCAAGAACAGCTCAAATGGCTGTAGCAAGGACCCTGAAATAACAGGCTGGCTCCACCCACAACTACAAAAGAGATCATATTATGCACGTTCTGATCAGCACATATAGAACAACGGGTTAGGCTAAGGCTTTTGTCACATTGTGATGGCCTCTGGGTATTACCTATATTTTCATGAAGCAATTCTGCTCTTCAATAAGTCATTCGCCTCCCCTGAAATCACCTAAAACCCTGGGCTTCTTCCTGATGATAATTCTGTGTTCACTTTTTCCTGCAGTTAACACCTGTTTAGGTGTTCATCTAAGTGCTCCAGGTGAGTAGTGAAGAGGACACACCCTATCCCTGTGGCCATGGACCTTAGATCCCAATAGGAATGATTAAGAGAGAACAAGCCAATGAGCAAGACAATTTCAGGTGGTGAAAAGAGATGATCACACAGAGCAGTGTGATCAAGAGAGAGCTAGGAGTGGGGATACAATATAAATGGTGTAGTCACAGAAGGCTCCCAAGAGGAGGTAACATTTGAGCTGAGAATGAACATTGGCTGGAGTGCCCATCATTTTACCGTCTGGGGAAGCACCTTCCAGGCAATGGAATGGCAGGTAGAAAGACCATACGTCAGGAATGAGCTCGGGCAGGAAGCAGTCCAGTTTTGCAAGACGGCCTTGAACTACAGGAAAGATAAGAACTGAGATCAGAGTGGTCAACAGGGGCCCAACTCATGCAAAGACTTTCAAACTCAGGATGCAACCCCAGGCTTGCCTGGCCTTCCCTGGTCTCTGTTTTGTTTTCAGGGTGACTCACATATATCACTCCATCTTCAGGACAATAAGAAATACCACTGCAATATAAGCAAGTGATTCTCCAGTGATATTCTGGGGCATAAACAGGTTGCTAAATGTTGACCGATGTGTAAAATTTACCTTTACCACACCGAGGGACACATCTACTTATGGCCAAATCTGTCAGCTGCAACAGAGGAGTATAAAGGAGGCCCACAGTAGTGGGGAGCAGAGTACAGCTTACACTGATAATAAGTCAGAGGGCCCCCTCCCTATTCTCACTGCTTTGAGTGAGGGTGTGCTGCACAGAGCCAGGGCCACCATCTGAAAATCAAGACCAGTAAGGGGAAAATCTGCTCAGAAATTCTGACCGCAGCCTCAGATCTCTGAATAATTAAGCCAGGGTCAGAAACCACCTACCTCCAGACTTCTTGTTATGCGAGAGGGGAAAATCTGACTTGTTTAAAAGTAACATGATAAGTAAGAACTTAGAATAGGGTTCAGCTTGCCAAAGCAAGAGCAAGTATTTACTGAACATGTGAGAACTCTGTCTCCTGACTTTTTAAAAGAACTCGGTGGGGGCAGCAAACAGTTCTCCCCAAGTGGTGGCCCGGTGCCGAGATGGTCTGGGGGACTGAATAATGAGGACAGTGAGGCACGGGGACACTGGAGTGACAATCAAGTTGTAACTGCTACTACTTTAGCACAGCTTTGACTTTTGTTATTCTTCTCGAGAATGCAATGAGTCTTCCAGCGATCTGAAGAATTTTTTTTTAAGTGAGGGGAACCTCTGATAGAGTCAGATTAGCAGAGAGGAAAGACCCTTCCCCAAAAGCAAAATGTTAACCTCTGTCTGGTGTAAATGAGGCATGTTATTATCAAGATCCAGCCATCCGGAACCATGGTCCAGGCCCAAAGGACAACTTGCTCAGCCTGCTTCTGCCTGCCCACTCCCAAATCCGTTCTCGTTCAAGTTCCCTACAGAGCAGTGTGGTATGTGCCTTCCAGTTTCCAAATCCTACTCTCTCCCTAGTTACCTCCAAG
>NW_006785484.1:239075-289174 GCF_000442215.2 Lipotes vexillifer | reverse complement strand
CTTTCCCTAGTTACCTCCAAGACCTCAGATCCTTATTGAGTAACATGGAAAATTTGACCAAAGACTGTGATCTTCAAATATGTATGTGTACAGGTGAGGGGAGTATGTAAGCAGTAGATTATTTCATGTTAACTTTTGTGTAGAAATCCACTAGATAAAAGAGATGAAAATGGGAACATCTCAGATGAAACGAAGGCATAGCTCCAGAGTCCCACGGGCTCCTTTGCCTTCACTATACGTGCAGTCCCCAAGGAGAGTGCGTCTGGGGCAGAGACTCAGCTGACCAAGAGAGCTTTAAAGGAGAGGGAAAAATGCTCAGGTAACACAAAGTGTGGGGAAGGACAAGAAGGGTGGCATAAAAACACACCTGGAAACACGCTGGTGGTAGAGAAGGCATCTGGATTCCAATGTGGATTAGGCGACCTTTGTTAAGGGTTCAGATCTTTAGAATTTGTTACCGCTACTTAATTCTCATTGGAGAATAGTGACTAAGAGATGGAATTTTGGGCCAGAAGGCCTGTGTTCAAAGTCTAGCTCTCCCACTTGCAAGCTGTGCCACATTCAGCCAACTACTTAACCTCTTTGAATATTAGTTCCATATCTATGAGATGGAGATAATCACCCAGGATACACAGAGAATTTAAATGACTTGTCCAAGGTCATTCATAAGCAGGAGACTTCGAGTTTCAAATTCTAGCTCTTTTGACTCTTTAAATGCAGTGCTATTTTTTCTAACCACAAGAAGACACTGCTGCAGATTCACAAATGATGTGAATCTTGAGAAAAAGAGAGGGAGGAGGGGGAGGAGAAAGAGAGGAAAGGAGGAACGGAGGAAGGCAGGAAAGCAGGAAGGAAGGAAGGGAAGAAAGAAAGAAATAGATTCTGTATATCTGTATTATAGATATACAGACATTTGCCAAAGAAAAATAATCTGGAATCTGTTTGAAATGGACATCATTAGTCAATTCATTGGATTAAGGCAGCTATCGATTTCCTTTTCCTGATGAGATGATTCTTCTGATTTTTGACAAACTTCAGTGATTACCAAGATGCTGAGAAATCAAGCAACTTACAATAAAATGAACATGGGAGCAGCAGCTTCAAATTTTATAAATAAGTGATTGAGATGATGTGTCACATCCTTGACTTATTCGCTGGTTAAACCAGGGAAGTTCTTGTTGCTAAATGGATGATGGCAAGGCAAATGAATTCCAGTCATTTGACATAGATCTGCTATGTGCCTGGGTGAGGCATGCAGGATAGCTGATAAAATTAATATTCATAATCATTGGTTGCCAATTAATTAATAGGATCTATTGCATCAGAGAGCAAGGTCTCTAGGAAATAGGACGACAGATAGATAACAAATTGATAGAGGTTCTGGAGGTACAAGTCAAGAAGGTCAAGAAATATCTAAACCAGGAGCCAGGAGTATGAATAGTGTGCGAGGCTACCTCACATACAAAAGAAGAAACCTTATATTTTTCCCCTTCCAGTTGAAGAGACAACTTGGAGCCCTAACCCGATCTCAACCTTCCATATCTGGGCTCCTGTCCAGGACAAAGTCATCAATGACACCAACACAAACCTATCCATTCCCAGTATCTTTCCTACATTAAAGAGCCTAGATGAAGGGGGGTGGGGAGGGGCTTACAATCCCTCCTTCATAATGAAAATAGCCAACAGGAAGTTACTTAACAAAACACTCACCAAGGGATGGAGTCAACATGAATTATCTTGCATCTTCAATTTTCATTCTAAAGGAGCATGGCTCACTTCACTTTGGAAAGTAATTTTAATGAATTCTTTCCAAAAATGATAGAGCTTGACTTTCCAACTTTATTTTGGAAGAGACAGGACTCAAACAAGTCATTCTCAATATTATTAATATTATCTTGCTCACATAAATCTGGTAACAATAGAAGTGCTTTCTTATTGGGATAAATCTTACATTAAAACTAGAGCTCATATTTGGCCGACTTCGGTAGGTCGACCAAAAATAGAAATTGGCTTACGTAGCTTTCTATTTTTAGGGCAGGTGAAGGTATGGATTTAGACACTTGATTTTCTTAGCTTAGGGAGCACTGTAGGCTAAACTGCTTTGGCCCTGAGGGACTCTTTGCTACTGGCTGCCCTGGGCAGGGTGCAGGTTTTAAAATTCACTTCTGATATCCAGTTGACATGGACTTTTGGAGCGTTTACAGTTGTCCCGGCCGCTCCTGTGGCCACAGAGAATTCTCTTGCTCCTGCTTCCTGCTCCTCCTCACGTTTTCCTCGCTTCACACTGAGCTCTACGTCCCAAGTTGACTGTTGGTCTCTAAGCCTAAGCAGGAAAGAAACGTATGAAAGTCTGGAAACAGGGAAAGCCAGGAGCACCTTTGATGCTCCAGAGCAAGCTACATACAGACATCCCCTCACACCCGGTGGCCTCAATGGGAAAGAGAAGGGAATGCACTGGGGTAATACAAAGAGGGTCCTGCCAAAGAGAGGCAAGTGTACATGTTGATGGATAGTGTGCAGGAGGGAACACGGTTGAGTAATGCAGTCATGGGGTCACACAAAGCTCAGGAGGAGATGGAAGCCAACATTTTGTTTTCATGTAGATTCATTTTGATGCTGGCATCCCTAGAAGAGGGAGGATGATGAACAGACTGTATCTCCTCTTTCAACCTGGCCTTTTGAGACCTAAACAAGCACATAGGGCTGGATAACTTCTAGAAGCTAAAGTTCCACACCCCAGTATGAAAAGTTACTTATCGGGTTTCAGAATGTTCGATGATGCTAGCAAATTTGCTATCAGGGTAATGATTGGAAAAATAACATGCCCTTCGTTTATCCTTTGTCTAAAGTCATACACACCTGCCCTCCACGAATGTGGTTTCTCCCCAAGAACTGATGACTTCTTTCTCTATGATCTGACTTTCCACTGATCTTCCTGGACAAGGGAGGGATCCAGGAAACCGTTATTAATTCAACATATATCTATGAAGCACATGCTATGTGCCAGTCACAGCTCTGGGCACCAGGGTATGGCAATGAGCAGGGCAATTCCAAATCCCTACCCTGTTGGACTTGACTTCTTCTCAAGGGTGGTGGGGATCAAGAGAGTTATGAGAGATGTTAAACAAATAAGCAAAGTAAAAGAGAATTTTTAAGGTCATGTGACAGAGAGGGAGTGGGGGGATCTTTGGGTCAGGAGCCTCATTTTGTACGGCTGGACAGAATAGCCTTCCAGGAGGAGACATTCACAGGAGCTGAGAGGTGAATTATGAGAAGAAACCAACAATGCCAAGATCATATGGCAACATTTCACACAAAAGAAACAGTTAGTGCAAAGCCTCGGAGCTGGGAGCAAGACTGGCTTGGGTCAAGGGATAGACAAAAATGCCAGGAAGAGGAGAGACAAAAATAGCAAGAAAGAGGAGAGGGGTGGGGAATCAGGCAGGAGAGAGCTGCAGGACTAGATCAGGCCAGGTCCTTCAGGACTTGGGGAAGAATTTAAACTTTTTAATAAATGCAATGAGAAGGCACTGGAAGGTTTTAATCATGGGAGTGGTGTCTGTTTTGCATTTGAAAACTATCATCCTGACTGTTTTTCAGAGAACGGAGGAATATTCTTCCCCAGCCTACAGCCATAGCTGATGGAAACAGAAACAGAAGTGGTCATCTTACACACTGTGTCTCTTATCTCTAAGGAACCGGATTTAGGTGCACAGTCAGCGTTCAGCCAGTCTCTTCATGGGACTAATACTGTAACATAAGCGGTGGGAGCCAAGAGGACTGAGAAGTGAGCCCCTGGGTTCTTCCCTCTTCCGAGTCTCAGGTGAATGCTTGTCTTGGAATTCCACCAGATAGTCAGGAGCTCAGCTGAGCTGGAGAGAGCTGGGCTGCCAGAAGTCAGAGTAGCTGATTAAGACAACAAACCAAAAGGAACAAAATAATGGAGGCTTATTCACTTACTGCAATAAAATATAAGCAAGAGGCTAAACCAGAGAAAGCACCAACTCCCATCCGCTCTGTTTTCCCTGAAGCAGTGGCACTGACGAAGGGTCAGGTGGGTCAGTGCAGATGTCGGGGATCTGGGTTTCTCACCGCTGGGGGAGCAATAAACAAAAGGCTCCTGCAGTTGAATGGACCTGGGCTGCGAGGAAGGAGAAGGGGAGGGGCCGTGATGGAAAAGAACTGAGTGCTGGCTCACAGCGGAGACAAACGTCTTCAAGTTTCCCCGCTCCTTCTTGCCCACAAGGTGACCCGGGCAGAGGCTTCTAAGGAAAGCCTCTCCTGAACCACGCCCCCCCCTTAAAGAGGTCACCGAATGGGGGTATCCAGGCTAGGAATACAGCTATGCATAAGAGCATGGCTAGCCAGGGAGGCTGAGTCCTATACTGCAGCTCCTTTCAGAGAAGGCAATGCACTGGCTATGCCCCAAGCCTGGTGGGCAGCTTCCCCCCGAGCCCTGCCAGGGAAAGCCTTTGTAGTTATCCATGGTCAGGTCTGAGAAGGTACACATAAGTTTTTAGCCAGGAGCCAGACTCCAAACAGACTGCCCTAGATCCTTACTATAAATCCCCCTCTTTATTTTCTAGAGTAGATTGAGTAGTTTCTGTTGCTTGCACCAGCATCCTAAACAAAAGATCCAAAAATGGACCCCAAAGTGACAGAGAGTCAAGTAATTAAGTGTCTTGAGGGATAGTAACAAGTATGGGTACTAGAAAAATGAGCACCACTGCCCACAAAAACATGCCTGGAGATACCCTGCAGACTCTGAATTGGGACAGGAGTTTGCGCCTGTAAAGCAGCAATGGCGATTCAAAGAGCCCAGCACAGAAGCCGGAGTTAGAGAATATGGAATGTGAGCACTCTGACCTATCTCTGAGATTACCTGCTGGCATATTGTTTGCTAGAGATTTCTACTGTGTAATAAGAATGCTAACAGATGGGGGACAGAGGAAGACAGAAGAGAGAAGAGGCCTGACTATCTCTCCAAACTCGTCTCCTCTCTCTCCCCCCTCCTTTGCTCTGCTCTGGTCTCTCTCGTCTTCTCCCTGTTGCCAGACAAGCCTGCACCTCGGGTCCCCTGGATCTGCTCCCTGTGCCTGAACTGCTCTTCCCTCCAGCCCTTACGTGACTTGAGCCCTCATTTATTCAAATCACTGCTCCAATATCACATCTTCCAAAGGGCCTTTCCTGACCATCCCACCCAGAACCGCAGCTCTATCACTTTTTATCCCTTAACACTGCTTTATTTTTTTTCTGTGTAGCATTTATCACCACCTGACATCTGATTGATTGATTGATTGTTCTTCGTCTTCCTAAGCCCGCACTAGAACAGGAGCTCAACAAAGATAAGAACTGTTTAGTTCCCAGAGCACTGCATTCTCAAAGCCTGGAATCATTCCCAGTAAGGAGTGGCGCTCCAGAAATATTAACTACATGAATGAATGAATGAATGAATGAATGAATAAAATAGTATAGGAGAGATAAAAAGAAGAAGGAGGGGGAATAAAATATTGTCTCTAATTAAAGAAGCAAAAATTGATTACATAACCCAAACACATAAATTAGAAAAATCTCTCTATGTGTTTTACATTTAAAATTGGTCTCTTTGGTTTGTTTTATTCATTCATTCATTCCTCTAATAAATATTTATCGTCTGAACAACAGATCACATTCTGAGGTGACTGGAGAAGGCAGGATCTTAAAGGTGAAGACTCCCGAGAGAGGATAGTTAGACCAAAGGAAAAGATCCACAATAGGAACACTTAAGAAATTCTCGCACATCAGGTGTGTCTGAGCATGGCTGGAGTGAGGTATATTTTTGCTTCTGTATCAAAACGAACAGTATGTTTTTTGGATGTGAGAAATGGAGTAAGGGAAAACCATACCACAGTTGTTTATATCATGAAATAATGTCTTGGAATGGTACAGCCACTGTGGAAAACAGTATGGCATTCCCTCAAATAATTAAAATAGGATTAACATACGATCCAGCAATTTCACTTCTGCATATATACCCAAAAGAATTGAAAGCAAGGTCTCAAAGAGACATTTGTACACCCATGTTAAGAGCAGTATTCACAATGCTGTAACGTGGAAGCAATGCAAGTGTCCACCAACAGATGACTAGATAAAGAAAATGTGGTATATACATACATGGAATATTATTCAGCCTTAAAAAGGGAGGAAATTCTACAACATGCTACAACATGGTTGAAACTTGAGGGCATTATGCCAAATGAAATAAGCCCGTCATAAAAAAGATAAATACTATATGATTCCACTTGCATGAGGTACTTAGATCAGTCTGGTTCACAGAGACAGAAAGTAGAATGGTGGTTGTCAGGAACTGGTGAGCAGGGAGCTAGTATTTAATGGGTAGAGAGTTTCAGTCTTACAAGATGAAGAGTATGGAGATGGACGTGGTGGTGGTGGAACAACATTATGAATGTATTTAATACCACAGAACTAACTGTACACTTAAAATGGTTCAGTGGTAAATTTTATGTTATATATATTTTGCTATAATAAAAAAATTGAAGGAAAAAACAGTCGGGCTGGTACTGCAGCTTTGTCAAGTCATGCTGAACCAGTTTCTTCTAATATTCTATTCTCGTCTTTGTGCATAGCTTGAGACCTCGTGGTTACAATGTGGTGACCGCTGCACTTAATATAGGAGTGACATTGAAAGTATATTTTAAATGGTACAGACCTGGAGGCTCCTGCTACTCCAGGTTTTTGCCTTTGCTGTTGTTGCTGTTTTGAATCAGAAGAATGTCCAGTAGGCTTGGGCTAGGCACCAGAGCAAGAAGGGCACTTGGGGGACACAGTGAAGATATGATTTAGCAACCAACACGGAAGTATTTCAGCATCTTCACAACTGTGCCACTGTATTGGTGGATTAGCCAAATGTCAGCCCTGCCTCTAGAAATCAGGCAGAAGGAGAAGGAAGGGAGAAGGGCACGGGGCCCTCTTTTGGCGGGGCTCTGTGATTTTTTTCCTTTGGGAAGGAACATTCTGCCTAGAGACTAATACCCAAATCTCACTGGGTAAAAGCAAGTCACATGACCATGGCTATCTATAAGGGGCGATCCTCTGAGTTTTCCAAAACTCTATCATCAAGGCTGGCAAGGGAAAGCGGGAGCTATAAATGGCTTTTGGAAAGCCAATTCCTAGTTTCTGCTGCAGGTTACCATTATGGCTTGGGAAGGACACAGTAAAAGGCTGATTCACCTGTCCCAGAGGTGGACAAATTGAGAATGAGGATCTCAGAAAGCAAAAAGCCCAACTTAAAATAATGCATTATATTTTGAACCCTGAATGCCTGACAATACATTTCACGGCTCATTTCCCACTCTTTGTGAATGCTAGTAAACACTCCGAGGGAGAATTCACACTTTTCATGTCAAATATCCTTGCAGTCCTCCCCTCCTCCAGCTCGTCACCAGTTAAACAGACCCTATGAGGACAGTCTGTTCACACTATAATCTCTTGCGACACTAAACCTTAATCTGTCTTACAATTTCTATTGTTTTTCACCAAAAGGTTATTCCAGAAATATTTTATAGAGCACATTCATTTTATTGGCCAAGAATAAATTGTATAATCAGAGGCACACTAACCAACACTGGCTCTCCCTTCCCAATCCAAATTTAAGAATTTCATGCGGATTACTCATTGCCATCTATCTACCTAATTCAATGTCATTATTTTTCTCTGGTCTAGGCAGAATTTCCCCTTCCCTGAAATGAGCTTATCTCATAATAAGGTATTGGAGGAGGGAGAACAGCACTGGTGGAGTTCCTGTCACTGAAGTCCACACATCCACTCCCAAGCCTGGAATTAAGGAGCTGTCAAGGTCTTCCATTAGAAGGGAGAACCCATTTTTTAAAAAAGGATTGCAACTTGTCATTTAATTTTATTTTTTAAATCACAAAAGAGTCTGACTTTGCAAATGGTGGCCTCTCTAAATATTTGGTTTGCCTTTGATTCCATCCCCCACTTACTATCCAGGTCACAGTTTATGTTACTTCCCTTCATAGGCTCTCTCTGTCCCCAAGAATGAGAAAGGAACTTTGTCTGAATGTCCTAGCCCTCTACCCTCATTCCTAACATCCCATCAAGTATGCATAAGAGTACCTATGCAGTGCTGTCCGAAAGCACTGGAATGCAAGCCACATATGTAATTTGGAAATTTTTCGTAGCTGTGCGTAAAAAAGAAACAGGCAAAAGCATTTTAATAATATATTTTATTTAACTGAGTAGATCTAAATAATATCATTTTGATATGCAATCAATGTAAGAATAGTAATGGGATATTATACATCCTTTATGTAAATTCAGTGTGTATTTCAGGCTTACAGCACTTCTCAATTCAGACCAGCCACATTCCAAGTGCCTGACAGCCACGTGTGGCTTGTGACTTCTCTACTGGGTGACACACTTCTACTGTATTTGGATATGCATTTGTGTTTCTTCCCCATTACCCTCAAGAGTGGAGATTATATTTACCTTTCTCCGCTGAGCACCTAGCACCCAGCACATAGCAGAAACTTAATAAATGCTTGATGAAAACATAACTGAACAATCCCAAGTCTGCCACTATTTAACCATGTGCCTTTGGGTTAGCTGATTTCTCTGGAGCTCATGCCTTATTAAAGAAGATATCATATTCCATGATCGCCAAGGTCCCCATAGATGTAAGCATTCTAGGTCACAGTTCAGTTCTCCTTCCCTCTCTCTGTCTCTCTCTCCTCATTTAAAGTATCTAAATGCATGCCCTTGATTTTCATTGTTTTATGGCTAGGGTATATACCCGAATTTACCATGCTCTACATTTTCCCAATTGGTCTTTGAAGCTTGGAGACATTTTGGATTATGATACTCTTTCCTTTATAAAATAGTGTTCATTGTTTTTCTTTTATTATAAAATATCTTCATAATAGAACATTTGGATAACACAGAAAAGTACTCAGTAAACAAATTGCTTGTATAGCTACTACAGAGAGATAACACAGTTAACATTTGTGCATCTATCCTTCTGGTGTATTTTCTCTATTAGTAGTAATATGTGTATCAATGCACATTTGTTTCTCCTTTTAGCAAAATGAGGGTCATAATATATATAATATTTTTAAATCATCCTTTGTTATTTAACAATATTTGGGAATGTACACTCAAGTCATCAAATATTATTTTAAAGCATAATTTGCTGGGTGCAACATATAGCATCATTTGACTACTTGGAGTTGCCACCTTAAACAACTGAAGGAACAACACGTGTATATCTGGGGGATGATGTTTACCAGTGGAGAAAATAGCAAGTGCAAAGGCTGAGAGTTAGGAACAAGCTCAGCATGCCAAAGTGGCTGAAGAAGAAGCAAGGTAAAGATGCAGAAAATGAGGTCAGTAATGGAAGGCCAGATACTGTAGTGATTGTGGTGCTTTCCTCTGAGGGATAAGGGAAGCCACTGTAGGGTTTTCAGCATCGCAAGTGGTAGTGGGGGGGGGGGATGGTACTGGCATTTGGTGGGTAGAGTCTAGGGATGCTGCTAAACACCCTACAATATCCAGGACAGCTCCTAAGAACGAAGAATTATCTGTACACAAATATCAATAGTGCCAAAATCAAAAAAACTTGCTCTTTAGAAAGAAAAGAACAGTAACAAGAAGACCAGCTTAGAAGCTGATGAAAGGAAAAATCTAGCCTTGAGAAGTGGTGCTCTGGACCCAGGTGGGGGTGGTGGAGGTGCGGATAGCCAGATTCTGTACGTAGTTGAAGCTGGAGAGTTGTCAGGATTTGATGATGGACTGGATATGGAGCATGAGGGAAAGAAAGGAATCAGGATTGACTTATGTCTGAGGTCCAAGCAGTTTGAAAGATGGAATTTCCATTGACTTGGATGGGGGAGCCTTCAAAAGGAGGTTTGGGGAGAAGATTAAGAGTCTGGATAGCAGACATTTAGAGATGGACTCAAGGCGGCTTGAAGATTGGTCGGAAGTGAGAAGTAAAGAAGAAAGAGCAGTGGAGGATGACTCCAGGTGTGTGTCCTGGGCCACTGGTTGGGTAGCAGAGTCATGCACCAAGCCAGGGAGCGGGTCAAGTCTGCACCTAGAAGATGGCAGGTTTGCCTTTAGACATACTGAGCTGAGGCACACCCAAAGTTAAGGATAATAGCTATTCCATCACGCTCACCTGTCTCTCTGAGTACCAACTACGATCATGGACGAAAACCACATTGTAAAGTTAAAGTCTCTTGTATACAAAAGTTATTTTCAAAGTCATATTACTTAATAGGCCTTTGGGCTCCTCTACCCAATTTCCTGGGAAACCATAATGTATGTCCTGTCACAGTTTGCCCTTCAAGATTCTGATGAGAGTTGACTCTCTGCCATTAGGAAAAACACATATTTATTTAGGGTGTTTAAAAATTAAGTTTATAGCAATTGAGCTTCCCTTTATTTGGCCTCAGGGCACATTAACATTCTTTGAACTACACTGTTAAGAACATTTTAAGGGTTATTTTTACATCAGTAAAAGGCTTTCAAAGCCAGAGAGCACACAGGATGTATCATTCTCAAGGAAGACCAACCCTAGGTAATGCTGGAATAATTTTCTTATATGTGGTAGATAGGACTTATGGCTATTATTCATTGAGTCATACTGATAAATCTGTAAGAGTAAATTTTCACCTTCCTCCTTCCATGTAATCTTCACATAATCCTATGAGGTATGTTATGTTATTCCTCCATTTTGCTGATAAAGAAAGTGGGGCTTAGAGAAAGGAAGTAACACACTCAAGGACCACTGGGGAGAAGAAAATCACAAGCTGGAGAAAAGATGGAGTACGAAGGGATCCTAAAGATCATTTGTTTGTCAATCCCTCTACTTTATCGATGAGGTAACTGAGACCCTCATGAGGCTAAGTGACTTAGCCAAGGTTCTATAACTAAAAGGCAGAAGAGGCAGCCATGGGCAAGAACTAGAGGCAGAAGATGGCCTTTTGTGTTCTTGGAATCTACAAGCAGCTTACTACCACAGGACACAGGTGGAAGAAAGGGAAAGTCAGCGGGATGATGAGGTTGTACAGGCTCAAAGATTCCAGATGAGTAAATCACCTAAGGCCGATCTTCAGTGGCCTAGACTTTATCCTTCACTCCAGTATTTCCCAGAGCACGCTCTGCCAACACTAGCTCCCTAAGAATTTACCAAGTGTTCTATGAAAGCCTTCAGTGGTTGTGAAGATTTGAAAAATGCAGGGAATCCCACAGCTTGCAGTGGACATTATGACTCTCCCAGGGAGAGAGCTGGAATACACAGGAGTTTCTCAAATTTATCTGACCAAGGAATCCACATCCTCAGAACTCATGTGGAACTAGCATTCCAGGGAACACCAATTTAAGTCAAGCTGCTGTGAAGGGCAGTTGTAAATGAATATTTGAAATGAGAGTGAGAATGATGAGTCACTTTTAAAAAATTGGAATTTAGCTTAAAAATCTGATTTTGTCAGCATTTTCCTTTTATTTTATTTATTTTTCCTGGTTTGCTGCACTGTTTCACACCCACTATTTGCAGTAGGTGTCTGATAAGAGATTGTGTGAAGTGATGGGGGAAAAGAGGAAAGGGCTTGCCAAGTTTCAGAAATTCCTGGGAGGCTCTATGGAGCCTAAAGTCTCTTTATCTGTTTGCTTGTTTATTTTCCCAATATAGAGAGATACCAAATACAGACTTGAACTCAAATCTATAGTCCATTCTCTTGAGCCTACCTCATGCATGAATCACAAGGCTGATTCCCTTGCTATGTAGGACATGGTGCTGGGGAGGGCTATCTATCTGTGGCCCCATGATGGAAGGGAACATTTACATTTTTATAGCACTTGTCACGCCACATCGCAGTTTGTTTATTCGTTTATCTTTTCCTTCTGTCTCCTGGACATACAACTTTGGCTAAACTATTTAACCTCATGGCTAAGATCATGGCAGGAAATGTGGGGACTTCAGTGGAAGCACCGTGACTTGACATCTCTATACACTTGGCATCTAGCGCAGAGCTGCCCATTACTTCATTTATCCAGTGACTCTTTATTTTTTGCTTTTTGATTTCAGCTTTGAGGTTTAGTTGACATATAAAATTGTAAGATATTTAAAGTGTACATTGTGGCGCTTTGATATACATATATGTTATGAAAGGACTGCCTCTAGTTAGCACATTCATCACCTCATATATTTGTCTTTTTTTTTTTTTTTTTTTTTTGGTGAGAGCATTTAACTTTTACTCTTAGCAAATTTCAATTATGCAATACAGTGTTATCAATTATAGTCACAATGTTTTCCATTAGATCCTCAGAACTTACTCATCTTATAGCTGAAAATTTGTACCCTTTTTCAACCTCTTCCTATCTCCCCTACTCCTCCAGCCCCTGGCAGCCACTTTTCTACTCTCAGTTTACATGAGTTTGACTTTTTTTAAAATAAAATATTCCACATATAAGTGATATCATGTAGTATTTATCTTTCTCTGTCTGGCTTATGTCACTTAGCATAATGCCCTCTAGGTGCATCCGTGTTGCTGCAAATGGCATTATCTCATTCTTTTTTATGGCTGAGTAATATTCCATTGTGTATATGTACCACATCTTCCTTATCCATTCATCCATTGATGGACACTTAGGTTGTTTCCATATCTTTGCCATTGTGAATAGTGAATCTAGGGGTGCATATATCGCTTGAATATCCTGTATTCATTTCCTTTGGATATATATACCCAGATGTGGGTTTGTTGGATCATATGGTAGTTCTATTTTTAATTATTTTAATAACATCCATATTGTTTTCCATAGTGGCTGCACCAATTTACATTCTCACCAACAGTGCACAAGGGTTCCCTTTTCTCCATATCCTTGCCAACACTTGTTACATCTTGTCTTTTTGACAACAGCTATCCTAACAGGTGTGAACAGATAGCTCGCTGTGGTTTTGATTTCCACTTCTCTGATGATTAGGGACTTTGAGCACCTTGCCATGTACCTGTTGGCTTCCAATGACTATTTTTGATCATCTATTTGTGCCAGGTGTAATGATCAGTTCTGGGTATCTACTAATGAAGAAAAGTGAAAAGTAATGGTCCCATGGGTTCACAGTTGAGTGGAGAGAAAGACAACAAGCAATGAAACAGTGTATAATGACAGATTCTGACTATCATATAAAGGAAATAAACAGGATTAAGAAAGGGGGTTTACAGTGAAGAGTTTGACTCCATTTTTGATGTTTGACCACTGACAGCATTCAAGTCCCACAATTCTTCCTTCCTCCATTGCCCCACATCTGAGCAAACTAATGAGAAAGTTTGGGTGCTCCCTCATTTAGCAAGCTGGCAGGAAGTTCAAACCATGCAAGGCCAATCTGGGAGGGGGAGCCCTTACCCACTCCCATACCTCCTAACCACCCTAAAATGCTAAGCCAGTTGCCCCTCTCTGCTGTCTCAAGCCACTTAGGACCTGCTCAGGAGGCTGCACTGCTCTCCCAGAGAGCCTCATTATATGAACGATAAAACTTTTCATACTCCCACATGTGTGGGGCATAATTAGTTTCAACATACAAGTCAAACTTCGGGTGGCAGGTCCATCCCTGTGAGATAAGCACAACAGAATTGCTACACAAATAGCACAGTTCTAACGAATATAATATAAATAATATAATATAATAAGAAGTATATTTGTAATTTAGATGGTTTTGATTTGTCTAGCCTTCTTACAGTCATGGCATAACTTTTTAAGGATTCCAGAAAGAAATCTTAGGCAGATTTGACATATATAAATATATATTGAATATATAAAATCAATATATAAAAATACTTCCAGATATTTCTTTTAGAATATTCAGATAGTACGTTAAATTTAGCTCCCAAACTAGGATCAGCTCTTCAGGTAAGTCGGCTCTGTGGTCTGGAGTACAGAAGGTTTCCACAGCCCAAAATACCTACTGCAAAGATATATTACTAAGCCCACCTTTAGACTCACTCTCAGCGGCTTTCTGAAATAATTTGTTTTAATCACGGGAAGGCATCAAATTACCTGGGGAAAGAGAACTCTTGAGGAAGACCACGTTAGGAGCAGCGGTCCCAAGGAAGAGCATCCTGCCTGGTGTTAGAAAGCCTGCATCCAAGCCCCAGCCGTGCTGGTTTCAATCTGTGAGGCCATGAACATTTGTTTTCCTCCTCTTTAAAAATTATGCTTTTCTTTGCAGTTTCTTTTAACTTATATTTTAACCTGCTTCACCTGGTTGAATGTGACAATGTGTGTGACCCTGAAAAGTCTGATACAAAGTATCACTTTTGTAACTATTTTCTAATTATCCCATCAACAATAAAGGCTACCTGGTGGGTGACTCAAGACAGGTTAAGAGAGCCTGAGGTGCTGAAGTGTGGGGTGATGCTGTAAACAGAGCCCAGTATGAGTTTAAGATTTGGAGACCCAGGGACCAAAGCCTGGCTCTGCCCATTCTTCATTATCCTTAGGTACAAAACAGGGATTTTAATAGTAACTCCCTGGTAGGTTTGTTGTGAGAATTAAATGCAATATTTCAAGAAAAGTTCTGAGTAAGCATTCAATAACTATTAAATAATAATAATTATTTTTTAATAATCATTTTGATACTTTTTTAAAGAACAGGGAGAAACCAGGAGAGTTTTAAGAGGCAGGCTCTAAAACTAACTGTGCCCAGATCTATTATCCTAACACTCAAAAGGTCTCCATGGCAATTTAAAAATGAAAATTGAGAGCGAGCGAGAGAAGTTATTTCAAAACATTTTCTATAAAGTAGTGATATGAGTGGGCACAGAAAGATTTACTTTAAGAACACTGTTGATGCTTTTTGTAATTTATTTTTAAACTAGGCTAAAGTACCTAGCTAAGCAGAAAAGGACTCTCAAAGTCAGGTATTTGAATAGTGTCTGTGGTGGAGCGGTCACACGAATGATCTACATTTGCTTTGTAGTCCCAGGCTCTTTAATTGAGCAGACTGGCGTGTTGCTCACAGAATGGATGTGTGGAGTGCAGTGAGTGCCAGGCACTATTACCCCCCTTCCCTCAAAGCTGTGCATTTGAAGTGTAGGTGAATACAAACCATTTAGGAAATAATTGGTCTGACCCAATAGCAGAAGTAGCCATTTTGGCAGCAGTGAGAGAGGTGTTACTCAGGTGACAGGAATGAGGCTAAGATACAGAACGTAAGATTTCCCCAGTTTTAAACCTGTCAGCGTAAGAAATAAAGAAAAATTACAAACACAGTCCCAACCTTTTTCATGCTAATCTTTTCAGACCAGTTTAAAAAAAAAAAAAACAACCAAAAAAGCATTCTGTCTCATCATTTAACTAAGTTAAAGCAACCAAGTTAAGATAATTATTATTTTTTTCTTTCTTTCTTTTTCTTTCTGGTTTTATTACTTCTATATCAGGGATTAGCACACTATGGCCCAGGGACCAAATCTAGCCCACTATCTGTTTTTTTTTTTTTTTTTTTTTGCTGTATGCAGGCCTCTCCCTCTTGCGGCCTCTCCCGTTGCGGAGCACAGGCTCCGTGCGCGCAGGCTCAGCGGCCATGGCTCACGGGCCCAGCCGTTCCGCGGCACGTGGGATCTTCCCGGACCGGGGAACGAACCCGCGTCCCCTGCATCGGCAGGCGGACTCGCAACCACTGCGCCACCAGGGAAGCCCTACCTGTTTTTATAAACAGTTTTGTGGGAACACATCCATGCCCAATCACATATGCATTGTTCATAGCTGCTTTCATCCCACAATGGCAGAGTTGAAGAGTTGGTGCAGAGAGCTTATGATCCACAAAGCCAAAAATATTTTCCATCTGGTCCATCACAGAAAAAGTTTGCTGACTTTGTGAACTGTTGTCATAGGTCAGTCAAAGCCATTCCCATTTCTTTGATTAAAATCCTTAAGTGACGTGTGGGTGTCCCAAGGATAAGTCTACATTCTAAACGTGGTTTAAAAGATCTACCAAGTAGCCTCTCCCTACCACACTAGCTCCATCCTTCCGCAATCTCCTCCACATGCCATCTTTTCCAGAAGCACAGAGGAAATTTAGTTCCTCCAATAAGTCACATTCACTCTTGTCTCTGGGCCTTTGCATATACTGTTCCTTCTACATATAACACTGTTCCCCACTGCCCCTCACTTTCTTTACCAAGGTTGTTTTACAACATTTTTTCATTGCTGGCAAGCTCTTAGATCGCTCTATTCATGCTGTTTCTTCAGGTATAAGTTCTGCTTGTCTTTCTCTTATGGTTTCAGCATTTCTCAAATGGCGATTATTGATGGCTCTCCATTTTTATAGTTGAGATTCTTCATCTATCTGTGCCACCCACTGAAAGAGCACCTGGAGTTGTGGCTCTCATTTTGGTTAGAATTGGTGAGTGGAGGCATTTTTGTAGCTGCTCTTCTGAGCACGATGACTCTGTATCTCGCTCTGGCACTGAGTCAAGCTCCCATATTCTCTGCTCTAACCCGCAGGTAGATACTTGCCTGACTGTTGGTTTAAAAAGGAGGATTGCAAGGGTCAGCTATCTTGGCCTGGCACTCTGATGAGTTGCTTTATCATTTGATTATGGGTTCTCTGTCACTTCTACTTTTCCATCTCTAAACATGGAACACTCTTGATGGAAAGTCAGTCTCATGAACAGACTATTTCTTCTTTTTATTATTGGAGTCTAGTTGATTTACAGTGTTGTGTTAGCTTCAGGTGTACAGCAAAGTGATTCAGAGATATATACATTATTACAAGGTATCGAGTATAGTTCCCTCTGCTATACAGTAGGTCCTTGTTGTTTATGTATTTTATATATATTACTGCTATGAATAGACTATTTCTTATCTTTATGTGAGACTACATATTTCCTTTTATTTAAGAAGTGTTTTTTTCTACCATTGTTTTTTTTTTCTACCAATGTTTTCTTCTACCTTTTCTAGGGATTCAATGCAGAAGGATTCAGCCTGTAGCGTATCCTCAGCCTCTCAACGTGAAAGAGAGGATATTGCTTACTGTGTCTTTCCTTCTAGACCATAACCTACATGATGCTAGGGACCTCCATGCCTGTCTTTCTCATCATTGTATAACTGGTACATATCATGAAATCAAAAGATGGCAGGTGCTCAATAAATATTTATTGAATGAAAAAAAAATGAAGAGTGGAAGATTCCTGGTGACTCGTGTTTGCTATCAGGAGAACCAACAGCCCACAACATAACTGAGCCTAGAGCCCAGTTTTAAAAGACCAAAAAGAGCAAAGATTCTTAACCAAAATTTCTTTGTGCTTTTAATTCCCATTCATGTCTATCTTTGTTGTAACAAGAAGAGGCTCCTTGGTTTTTAACAGGTGTTCTAGTACCAGAGAGCACCTGAATGATGAGCTTTAGGCAAAATCATGAGGAAAGTGAAGGCACAGTCATGTCTTTCTTTTGTGACTTTCTCCATATGTATGTAATAGCATGGATATCCTCACGCTGACCCCTTTTCAACCAGTGACAACCCAACTGGACTCTCCCCAGGATGTCCACTGAAGCGCCAACCAAGCATGTTAATGTTGACAATACTTTTTATTTTCCTGATTTCCACATCCACCCAACAAAACTTGCCTGTCTCGTATTCCAATCTCTTGAGACTCTCCTCTCAGCTAAGTAATCTTCTAACCAACACTAATCTTATGTTTCCCTAAGTTTTGTATCACCGTTGCAACACTGGATGATATTTAGGTACTGTATCTGCAAAACAGAGCCTCAAAGCCTTGAGGTATGGTTTCACATTTAAAAGTATACTTGAGTTAAAACAGCCTTAGCAGAAACTTAGGAAAAAAAAAACTATTTAGGGACCTACTAATATAAAAGGCAAATATGTACAGAAAAAAATGGAAAAGAGATTTCAAAGGACTGGAGCCTGGGAAATACCTCAGTAACCATGCTGCTCTAGTAAAATGAGCTCGCTGCTTAACGTCATATACCTCCTAACTATAAAGTAATACTGTTCCCCCTAGGGTATTTCTGGAGGCCACGTTTCATCCCAAATATGTGACTCTGTCTCATTCAACAGGCCGAGAGGTTTCTGAGGAGCAGCATCTTCCCCTGTATAGACGGCATTTTTGTTCCTACAACCTCTTGACTGGCCCAAGGCACAAAATGCTAGGTTTAGGTAGAAATCACTGGGGCTGCAAAAGGTCATCAAAAGGGCTTGCATCACCTACCTTCATGTGTATTTAAAATCCAGCCAGGACACATGATTGCCCATTTTCTTCTGAAAGAGCTATCGGCATAGAGATAGGGCCCTCGCCTTTGCCATTTCTGTGACTTTTCAGTATGCATTACAGCAGTGCCACTGATCCACCATCTTTAGTGGTGAAAAGTCCTTCATCCTGTGCTCATGAGTGTAAGTTCGTTAGGATGAACCCCTAACCTCCTACGTGATCATTTTCATTTTTAGCAACACCAAGTATTCAAAAAAAAAACGCTCAGCAAGACTCCCAGATTCTACTTTGATTTGTAAAGAGCTTTGAAATCAGCATCCCTATCCTTACAGCAAGAAAAATCTAGACAAATTGAAAACCAACCAATTTTGGGAATTTTGGGACCCATCATAGAACCGACTTCACAGGGTGAACCACTACCATGAAATCTGGAGGGAAAGGCAAATGCAGAGTCAAAGACGAGATCTACTTACCCCCCAGCAAAAGCTGCAGGAGCAAAAAACTGGTAGTAACACTAAAATGCTATGCTTTGCTAGAGGCTGAGGGTGGGCTAGCATGAGGGTGAGAAATCCTGGGAACCCAGTCTTAACGGGGAGCCCACGCTATCATGGGCCTCAAAGAACCAGAACCAGACCAGGTCCTCATGACCAAGATCTGAGGAGTCTCTCCTGACTCTGGCAGGGGGAGAAGAGAAACCATTGTGACATAAGCTCAGCATGTTCTTCATAACAATGGCTCAGAATCCAGGAAAAAAGACTTTACCTGAGCCCTGTCTCAACCAGGGGTAGGGAATTCCACCAACTCTAGCCCACTCCAGCCCCATGGCCAAAAAAGGAACGAACTGAGCAACAAATTGAATAAAGTAATATTGGGTTATAGCCCAAAGTATAAAATAAATATCAATACTGATATAAATAAATGGGTAGATAAATATACACATTACACATAAATGGGGAAGAATTGGCCAATCTCCCATGCAGAAGAACTCCAAATAAATTACAGAGCTCTTCCACCCTCGAGCAGGTGGAGCAAAACTCCTCACTCTTTGAGCATGGGCTATACAGAGGAACATCTTTCCAAAGAATCAGTATGGAAAGTGGGGTGGGCGGGAGATCTTTGCAGTGGAGAGGCCTGGCAATCACCACCTCAGCCAGTGACCAAGATGAATATCGACAGTGGTAGGTCAGGTTGACAGCATGTACCCTTGATCTGATGTGATGAAAAAGACACCTCACCTCTGTGGTCTCTTCCTCCCAAAACACATAACCCCAGTCTCGTGGTGAGACAAATATTAAACAAACCCCAGTTGGAGAACATTCTGCAAAATACCTAACCAGTGTTCCTCACAACTGTCAAGGTCACCTCAGAAACAAGGACAGTCTGAGAAGTTGTCACAGCCACAAGGAACCTAAGGAGACACGACAACAAAGTGTGATGTGGTGTCGTGGATGGGATCCTAATGGCATTAGGTAAAAACTAGGGAAATCTGAATAAGCTATTGACTTTTGTCAACAGCAATGCAACAATATTGATTCCTTCATTGTGACAAATACACTACCATAAGATGGTAACAATAGGGGAAACTGGGTGTGGGGTCTATGGGAACATGGCACGATCTTCAAAACTTTTCTGTAAATGTAAATTTTTTCTAAAATGAAAAGCTCTTTTAAAAAATCCCGCTCAGCTCACCCTAGAATCAGCAGCCAATATCGAATAAAAGCCTGTGTCTGGCACTTCTGTACAATTGTGCTTTTTCATCATATCCACCCTCATTCCCCACTCTCTGATTCATTCTGAAGACCCCCAACTCCTGACCCCGGTTCTGACATTTGCTTACACAAGGAAATAAGTACCTAAGACGAGATACAAGATTCTATCTCATAAATATTTAGAGGGATAGAGATATAGAGTCTGATGTCTTCTCCCACCTCTCTATCAGAATTCTGCATGGAAGATACTTAAAATGATTACTAGCACAGTGGGGTCCAGAATATCTGACCTATTATTAAGGCCCCAAGTTCAGTTAACACTTACCAAATGCAGTTTTCCGGTAGCAGCTGCATTGGTGAGTATGGAGATTACAGGGCTGACGCTCCTGACCCTCAAAGTGTAGAGAAATCACTGAGGACGAGAAGAAGGGAGGGAAAGGGGGCAGGGGCGTGGGAGGGGAGAAGAAAAGAGGAGGAAAGGGGGGAGAGAGGGCGGGGAGAGGGAGAAACTAGTTTCCCACAAAGCAAAGCTAGTAGTTTTCTATGATATTATTCTGTGCTCATTTATATTTGGGAAATTGTAGACAAAAAAATAATAAAAACCTAAACATGTTTCTTTATGGCAGAACTTCTGGACCTTTTGATATGCTGACAAAAGGAGTATCTAATATGGAGATGTAGAAAGCAGCAGTTCCTAAACGTATTTAATTATGGACTTTTTGTTGTTGGTGGTGATGATAAACCTATTAGCATCATGAGATTTAGCAAAAGGGAATTTCAAAAACACTGTCTTGGAGGCATAAATGACCCTGTGTCCTGATTACCATATCATCACAAATATTTGAACGTAAGTTATGTGTAAGACAATGACACAGCTGTAAACCTGCTTCTCAGGGGCTACAGATATGGACCTCCTCCTTTGCTCCAGTTCCGTCTGTGAAGGGTGGACATTCTCTGGGTCAGGTCAGACAAAGGAGATAACAAATTACTTAGTTTATTTCCTTCATCACCAAAGTCAGCAGGAGACATAAGACGTGCAGTTAAATACTCGAAAGTACCTTCCTTTCCGTTGTTGTACAGTTTTTCCTAAGACTTTCTTGGACCTTGCCTGCCCAATGTGCAGCTAAGTCTCCTCTGATGTGCCATGTCTTCTCTTACTGCTTACTTCATTTGTTATTGGATATTCTAATTTTTATGTCCAAAACTTAGAGGGAGGCCCCACTGCCAATGAAACCAGGAGTGGTTAAGTAGACAATAGGAGTTGCACTGTGACTGAGACCTCTGCTCTCTCTGCTTAGTCGGAGGCCAGCTGTCCTTTTGACTCACTTCAGGTCTGCAGTCATAAGTCTGCAAGCTTTCTGTGCTATCACAGTCTCCCTGTTTGCTCTGTTTCTCACCCCTCCCCACCCCCAGTCAATGGCTTTTCAAGCGTTTCATTCTACCTACACTGATTAACAACTCAAATTAGGTCTCTTAATGAACGTTGGAAACTTCATCTAACAAAAGTGATTTCCTGTTTGATCATTGCTGCATTCTCACGCAATCTAATTGGAGAGAGAGAATAGAAATATTTCAATATAAAAATAACATGCGAAAACCTAAGGCAGAATCTAGAAGTAAACTGATAAATTACTATTTTATGGATTACCCTTGTGCTAAACTCTTTAAGATAAATTGGATTTGAATCTCATCTTTTTGGACAATAATTATTATTTTCCCCATTGTACAGAGGGAAGTGAGTCTACAAGAAGTGTACAGGATTTGCCAATGTGATCAAGCTGTATTAAGCATAGGTGCCTTGGACACCAAAAAGAGCTGCCTCCCTGTAGATGCTCCGATATGCTTCTCTGAGACGTTCCAACAGACAGCATGTTTGGTAGAGCAGGGCCTTTCAAATGGGGTGGGGCAATTAATACATGTCAATTAAAAAATAAAAGAAATTCATAAATATCCAAATGTTAGCTACATAACCACGATATTACTTCCTGATCTAATGTTCTCCAAGTATGCTGCTGCTTCTTAGAGCTGATTTATAAATGACAGGCCAGAGACTAACGCAAAATGGTAGTGCTTTCCTGTTTTTACTAAAACACATTAGGAGGATTTTTACTGATGTTGATTTTTATGTACATCAGATCTTCTAGATTATCACCCTCCACCCAAGCCTTTGGTCCATGGCATGCTATAGAATTACTCAAAAAGCAGCATATTCAGGAGTTCTGATTTCAGATTGGAAGGATGCAGTAATGAAATCACTCCTTATAACATGTTTCAGGTCTATTAAATAAGCACATTGAAGGATTCCCGTTTCATCTGAAATGGGCTTGTCAAGGTAACATAATTGCAGTGTCTGTGCATCAGGAAGAACGTAGCCTTCTTGGGATGATTTTAAGAATTAATTATTTAAGTTTCCTATTTCCACTTAATAATCTCTACAGATTAGTGCATTACACTTATCCTTTTATGATTTGTAATTTGTCTAATTATTGTTCTTGGTACTGCCAAGCATGACATTCTTAAATGTGTTCGTTCCAATCCATGGGAAGGATTGCTGAGCTAGGGGAACTGTAGGTAAGAAAAAACTTTGTAGGGCCAATTTACTAATAAAACCTGGCATGATGCTTGCTGCAAAGATGCTGCCTGTCTAAGGCTTAATCAGGGGGAATAATCTTGCCCACCGTTGCATCCGGGAAAGTCACTGTTTATGACTTCAGGGAGTACTGTCTTGTTAATTCAAGAGATAAGCTGAAAGAGAACCCTTCTAGAAAAGTACATAAAGGGCTAGGGATGGGGGAGGCTTATTCAGGGTGCTTTTCATTTGTTCCACATCAGTGAAATTTGAAAGAACTACAGAAGGTCTTCTACACTGAAGTGGGGAGGGGGCGAGGGGGCGGTGCTGGCTTATCACCTTCAGCCTCTCTGCTCTGTCTACACTGCTCCTGACCACCTAAAACTTCAATTTGCGTCGGGATTTAGGTCAGTAATAGAGAAGCTACTGAATGGATCCTCATTTCTTAAAGTGTGGTTCTCAGACCAGTAGTACCAGCGTCACCTGGGAGCTTATTAGACAAACAGAATCTCGAGCCTCACCTCAGACCCCTTGAATCAGAATCGGACTTCTAAACAAGATCTCCAAGCTGTTTATAAGCACATTAAAATTCGAAAATACTAGCTTGAAGCATTCATCTCCAAAGTGGGGTACGTTTCCCCCAAAGGGTGCCCAAGAAGATTCCTTGGAGAATATAAAGAGTAATAGGAACTTATTTATCTTTACATACTTATATAATTTCTATTTTGGAATTTTAATAATATGTATAATATTGCATAGTAGTACATGAATAAAACTTATAAATAATACATACTGGTTGTATATGGTCAAAATTTTCCCTGGACTCCACCCTGACCCACTAACACCATCTCTGGGGGTGGGCATCAGAAATCTGCATTCCAAACAGTGTTCAGGGACCATTCTGTTGCATGCTAACATTCGAGAACCACTGTTTTAGACCAACTTCCACCTACTTTGTTTGGAGTATGACATTAGATACTGTTTATTTGCTTTCCAGAACTTAATTATCATGTCCATTGTTTTTCATGTGGCCCAACACCCGACCAGCAAGATTTTTATTTTATCATTATGGCATTTTTATTATTTGTACATCTTTATACAATTTCATTAGATCACTTAATAAAAATACTGCTATTATGATTTTGGAATATGCCCTTTACATATGTGTCACAACAACAACAACAACAACAAAAGCAGGAATATTTCTACATACCTCCCTTCTCTAGAGTTAGTTGGTATCAAGACTTGTGAGCCTTACTCTCAGCCTCCAAGATTGGGGAGGTAACAGACAAAACCAAATGGAGCATGGAAACCAACAGTGTTCAGAAGGCTATTCGTACAGTGTGTCATTTCTTAACATTCCTCTCCAGTGAGGTGAGGGACCAGGTGTGGATTCTACAGGTGTCTTAAATTTGAAGGATATCAAACCCCATTCCTTATTTTTCAGGGAAGACCAAGAGACAATTTTGGCTAAGGTCAGACACCACTCAAGATACCCCTAGTTTTCCTATTTGTTTCCCACTGGGTTTAAAGAGCGTGCAAACAGTAAGCAAACTCTTCATGAGATCCCACTGTGCACTGTAGGCTCACAGAGACAAATAAAATATTTTCCTTGTGTAGAGTAGCTTGAAGTAGGATATGGAAGAGTCACATAACCAATTAAATATGTTATAATGTGTAATATGAAAAAAATTCGATCTGGGCAAAAAATATGGGCGTACTCAATGAGACAGCAATTCCTTCTTCCTTGGCAAGGTAGTAGTAGAAGTCAAGGAAGGCTACACAGCAAAGATTCTCACTTGCTAGGCTAGCCTTGAAGGATGAGTGAAATTTTATCACTAGAGAAAGGAGAAGTGAAATAAAAAAGGAAATTCATTATTTCTAGGATCAATTCCTTCTGCTTCTCACATCACCTATTTTATATAGTTTTTATAGAATGCAATGTGGGATGGACTCATACTATCATTATCTTCATCATCAACAATATTATTAGGTCTTGACTATGTGCCTTGCACATGTACTTTTACATGTATCTTCTAATTTAATCCTCAAACCGCCCTGGGATTATATTCTATCATTACTCCTATTTGACAGATGGGGAAATAGAGGAACAGAAGTTGTAAGTAACTTGCCCAAGGTCACACAGCTCATAAGATGTATGATGAGATTCAGACCTAGCTATTTGGACTCATGACATCTCTCAAGATGACTAGTTGGTCACTGACCCCGTTAATGAGACATACAGCTGTTGATAGAGCCAAGCGCCGTGGCTGTGACACCAGTTATTGAATTAACTCTTCAAGTAAAGTCTACGAACATCTGCCCCCACTTGACCAAGTTAAAGTGCTTTTCAGAAAGCCGGCTTGTGCCATATCACTTTTGTTCCTGAACAAGGTGATTTGTTGTAATGCTGCCAATTGCCTAGCAATCAACTGCCAGCTTTGAAAATAAACCCTGCTACTGTTTAGAGAGCAATAAGGAGGAGCCCTTGTTCGTTTAGAGCTGGCAGGAAGTTGTGGATCCCACCGCCATCTAAATGCAACCTAGGTGAAGTTAATTGTCCTTGCGGTACTTGGCTGGTGACCTATATGGGCTGCAAATTTGGTCCCCATCCTCTTTGGATTATGGATCTGTGTCTCTGGAACTGTGAATATGTTCCTTTTTCTGAGCACTAAATTTCTCCTAAAATTTATTTTCCAAAACATTATTTTTAATGTTAAACAACCCCAAAATGCATTTTTCATGTTTACTGCCAGTGCATAAAATTACAATGCTGTGAACATTTTTAGCAGCATACCAATATCATGATCCATAATTTAAAAGGTGACTTTAGTATGGCAATAAATTTCACGAGGCACTGAAACCTCTGCAGAAAGTATACATATTAGGGGCCAGCCATTCAGCCAACATTTGGGGGGATGTGGTTAATTACTATGCTTCCACGATTAGAGAGAACTGTGGAAGTGACGTTACCTCCTCCATGGTGGACGTGTTGGAGCAGGAAATAATGAGGGACTGGGTTTGCAAACTCTCCTTTAGGAAGATGGCGGTGATGTTAAGTGCATGTAGTGAGAGTGATGAAATCAGGGTAAGAGATATATGCCTTCACAGATTTTCCCCCATTTAAAAAAGGAAAAAAATCAGCAAACACACACTCAGGCTTTGTTGCATTTACCAGAAGGCGAACGCTGTGTGTTGGGAGTGGGGCTATTAGCTCTTGCTGGCTGAGTTTCACAGTTTGAAATTAATTTTTTTTCCCTGTATTTTCACCCTCCTGAGGTCCTGACCAATTGCCACTTTGTTGGTGAGCTTTTTTAATTTTCAAGGAAGGTAGGTGGTGTGTGAAACAAATCAACTGCTCCTTCAGAAACCACATCTCCATGGCTTCTCACTTCAGCTTCTGCCAAGCTGGAGGCAACTCAGGTTTTTTTTTTTCTCCAAAAGGTACAAGGTCCAATTAGGAAGCTAAGTGAATATGGAAACAGTTTCATCAGGCAAAGAAACTGCACAATGATCACTTTCTTAGCGGAAGGTGGTCGCTGATGGAGGCTGGGGTGAGACTCTGAACAAGGAACACGTACCTTGAAAATCAACACCAAGGTCACCTATTCCCTCTGTGTGATCATATGAAGGGACTGGGTGATGTCAGGAAATTAATTACCAAGTGCAAAGCTCTGATGAAGCCAAGGGAATGAGCACAACCCTACAAGTTGCAGGGCTGAACAAAACCATACAATATGCACACACAGGTGCACGTGCATACACATGCCCCAGATTATGTGTTCAAGATGGCTCCCCACACTGTCATCATTACTCTATTTAGGCTAATGATGCCTGAGACAATCAGAGCTATCGCGGCTCTGAAAATGATAAGTACCATATAGAAAGGCCCCCCGGGGAAATTTGGCCTGTTAAGGCTTTTCAGGTCTGATGGATTTTTTTAATCTAGCTGCCAGACTGCTCTGAAAGCTAAATAGATGCCCATCAACAGGCTGTCAATGGTCAACAATTTCACATATTTTGCTTGTGTTGACATTTTTGTTTCAATCTAATGGGTCATTTGCCAAATGGCTGCCCTCCTCATTAGGGACTCTTAGCACATCCAGCGAGTATTTGGGGGCTGGTTTAGGTACAAAACTGGACGGCCCTTTGTTTCTAACTTTTTTCTTTGAAAAGATCTGAATTACTTGATGGATGTTGAGTTTTTTTGGGTTTTTGTAAACATCTTCATTGGAGTATAATTGCTTTAGAATGCTGTGTTAGTTTCTGCTGTATAACAAACTGAATCAGCCATATGCATACATATATCCCCATATCTCCTCCCTCTTGCGTCTCCCTCCCACCCTCCCTATCCCACCCCTCTAGGTGGACACAAAGCACCAAGCTGATCCCCCTGTGCTATGCGGCTGCTTCCCACTAGCTATCCATCTCACATTTGGTAGTGTATATATGCCAATGCTACTCTCTCACTTCATCCCAGCTTACCCTTCCCCCTCCCCGTGTCCTCAAGTCCCTTCTCTACATGTGTGTCTTTATTCCTGTCCTGCCCCTAGGTTCTTCAGAACCTTTTTTTTTTTTTTTTTTAAGATTCCATATGTATGTGTTAGCGTACGATATTTGTTTTTCTCTTTCTGACTTACTTCACTCTGTATGACAGTCTCTAGGGCCATCCACCCCACTACTAATAACTCAGTTTCGTTTCTTTTTATGGCTGAGTAACATTCCATTGTATATACGTGCAACATCTTCTTTATCCATTCATCTGTCCATGGACACTTAGGTTGCTTCCATGTCCTGGCTATTGTAAATAGAGCTGAAATGAACATTGTGGTACATGGCTCTTTTTGAATTATGGTTTTCTCAGGGTATATGCCCAATAGTGGGATTGTGGGGTTGTATGGTAGTTCTATTTTTGGTTTTTTAAGGAACCTCCATACTGTTCTCCATTGTGGCTGTATCATCAATTTACATTCCCACCAACAGTGCAAGAGGGTTCCCTTTTCTCCACACCCTCTCCAGCACTTATTGTTTGTAGATTTTTTGACGATGGCCATTCTGACTGGTGTGAGGCGATACCTCATTGTAGTTTTGATTTACACTTCTCTAATGATTAATGATGTTGAGCATCCTTTCATGTGTTTGTTGGCAATCTGTATATCTTCTTTGGAGAAATGTTTATTTACGTCTTCTGCCCATTTTTGGATTGGGTTGTTCGTTTTTTTGATATTGAGCTGTATGTGTTGCTTGTATATTTTGGAGATTAATCCTTTGTCAGTTGCTTCGTTTGCAAATATTTTCTCCCATTCTGAGGGTTGTCTTTTCATCTCATTTAGGGTTTCCTTTGCTGTGCAAAAGCTTTTCAGTTTCATTAGGTCCCATTTGTTTATTTTTGTTTTTATTTCCATTTCTCTACGAGGTGGGTCGAAAAGGATCTTGCTGTGATTTATGTCATAGAGAGTTCTGCCTATGTTGTCCTCTAAGAGTTTTATAGTGTCTGGCCTTGCATTTAGGTCTTTAATCCATTTTGAGTTTATTTTTGTGTATGGTGTTAGGGAGTGTTCTAATTTCATTCTTCTACATGTAGCTGTCTGGTTTTCCCAGCACCACTTATTGAAGAGGCTGTCTTTTCTCCACTGTATATTCTTGCCTCCTTTATCAAAGATAAGGTGACCATATGTGCGTGGGTTTATCTCTGGGCTTTCTCTCCTGTTCCACTGATCTATATTTCTGTTTTTGTGCCAGTACCACACTGTCTTGATTACTGTAGCTTTGTAGTAGAGTCTGAAGTCCAGAAGCCTGATTTTTCCAGCTCCGTTTTTCTTTCTCAAGATTGTTTTGGCTATTCGGGGTCTTTTATGTTTCCATACAAATTGTTAAATTTTTTGTTCTAGTTCTTTGAAAAATGCCATTGGTAGTCTGATAGGGATTGCACTGAATCTGTACATTGCTTTGGGTAGTAGAGTCATTTTCACAATGCTGATTCTTTGATGGATGTGTTTTAAGGGGTGTGTGCCTATGGCTATCAAGCATGTGTATGTATAAGCATGTGTGGTGGGTATTGGCAATACAATTCCTTCTTGTATACATAGCTGAGAATAGAGGATGTGCTACATGATAAAATACAAATTTAGGAAAGTTGGACATTAGTTAACTTTATTGATAGCAACTGAAAGTTTGAACTCCTTAGAAACAAACACCACATCAAGCATCCTTTAACCTCTTGGCTTCTGAGGGCTATAACAGTCTTCTTTGTAGCATGATCTTTGGCACTTAAACAGGAGAAATTTTGCAAAGATCTAGGCACTTCCTCAGTATGAGAGGAGACCAAAATGCTTTTGCCCCCACAGCATCCTCCAAAATGTTCCCCTTTGCAACAGGACTTCTCAGTAGATTTGCAATAATCACTCCCTACTTCCTTACCATCTGTGCAGGTTGTTGAGCTACTGTAGGTCAACTCCCAACCCACCCTTCTGTATTCCTGTTTGAGAGAAAGCCCTAGTCATCTTCATCTAGTGCTATGGTTTTAAATTTCATCTATGGTCAGTAACTTCCAAACTTTGTCCCATGCTCTGATTTTTTCACTGAATTCCATTCATATACCCAGCTACATATTTGATTTCTCCGCTTGGAGGACCACATATTCATCTCAAACTTAACATATCTTTAAAAGAACCTTCTAAATATCAATACCTTGCAAAAATGTTTCTCCTACATTTGTCCATGTCTTGGTAAATGGCAGTACCATCTATCCAATTTTTCAAGGTGAAGGACTGGGAGTCTTCCTGTAGTTCTCTCTTGACCTTATTCTCCACAGGCCATCCATCAGCAAGTCCTCTGGCCACAAAATATCCCTCATCTCTTTACTTCTCTCCATCTCAACAACCACCAACCAAAATGTCTTACTTGAACTACTGCAACTGCCCTCCTAATTTGTTCTTTACTTCTACTCTTGACTCTCAACAATCCACTTTTCTTAGCAGCAGAAGTTATCTTTAAAAACAAATTCAGCAGATCATGTTAATTTCCTCCCTAAAACCCACCAATGGCTTCACAACATTTGTTGTGAACAAAATCTCAACTCCTTACCAAGTCATCTTGCGGACCAACCACACCTACCTCTCAGTTTCCATCTCCCACCATCCCCTTCCCTCTAATGCTCCAGAGATGTCCTAGAACATGACCAGCTTGTTCCTCTTAAGGGCTCTTCATTTTTTTCTCAGCCTAGAATTCTCTGCCCTTAATCTTCATGTATCCTGCTCTTTCTTGCCACTCAAGTTTTCCCTCAGAGATCCCTTATTACCCTATCCAGAGTATTCTACCCCCAAGCACTATCATTTTACCCTATTTCAATTTCTTCCATCACTTACCACTATCTGCAATTGTCTTGTTTATGTATTATCTTTCTGGCTTACGGTATTGTCTTTTTGAGCTAATATATAAGTTCCGTGAACCCTGTATTGCTCACTCCTGTATCTCTGACATTTATGCCAGTGACTAGAAGGCATAAGTGCTTAATACTTATTTGTTAGACTTATGGATTTATCTGTATAATGCAATTTAGCACAGAGCTACATATATTCTTTGCCATTTTATAGAGTTTTGGATCTTCATCAGCTAAATTAAAAACTCCTTGAAGGTAAGGACTCTGACAATTCTTCACTAAAATCATTACTAATAATTGCTTATTAACAAATTGACATGTAAATAATGTCATCTTTTAGGATATTTTTCCTAAAGCACAGTTATAGTCAACATTAGGCAAACTGAAAATAAAATAAAAACTTTGTGTGTAGGGGGAGGCCAATGCATACTTAAAATATACAAAATTAAACAAAGGAATTCATAGAAAAAGAAAGGAAAACAAGGGAATCCAGGGGAAAACCATACAAATCATGTGATACACATAGAAAATGTGGTTATGAAGAGCATCATAAAACCCAGGAAGTTAAGACTTCTAATGAGTAACTTATTCACTCATTCAGAAAATATACATAGAGGTCCAACTACATGATGGGCTCTAGCTGTAGAACAGTGAACTAGAGACACTGTTCACGACCTTCGAAGATGATTGACTAATAGAGGAGACAGACAAGTGTTCAGATAATTATAATATACAGTAAATAGTAGTAGGATGGATAATCACAGTGCTTGGAAAGACCCAAAAGAAGCCCTCATCCAGGCTTGAAGGTCTAACTAAGAGAGCAACCCAGAAGAAATGTTCGGCCACATGGTGTTAGTGCTATGCTCATCCCATTTTAATGCACTTAAGAATCACCTAGGAAGCTTGGTAAAGTGCAGAATTACAATCCTCTCCCCAAGATCCTGATGCAAATGATCTGTGAATCACAGTTGGAGTAACTATGCTTAGTGAGTAGGATGAAATTCTTTGGAGTTGGACCTTTTGCTCTGAGTCTCAGCTCTGCTCACATACTCTGGCTGTCTGGTCAAGTTTCCTTCCCTCTTACCTCAGCTCTCCCACCCACATAGAAGCATTCAGTCAACATTTGCAAGTATCACCATCACCATCATTAACAACCTAACAAAGGAAAGGAACATGTTACAAGTAAAACAAGCAAAATGTGGAAAAGCCAAAAGGCATGTGAGAAAATTTACTGTAACTATGGTTTGAATGACCCACGTAAGAGAACAAGAATCCTAACCAGTGTGCATAGTATAATGTAGCCTAGACCAATGGTCAGTAAATCTAGCCCACTGCCTCTTTTTGTAAAAAACGTTTTATTGGCACACAGCTTTGCCCATCCATTTAAAGATTGCCTATGGCTGCTTTTACACTACAATGGCAGTTGTAGCTGTCTAACAGAGATGAGCAGTTGTGACACAGACCACATGGCCTGCAAAGACTGAAATACTTACTATCTGGCCCTTTATAGCAAAAAGTGTGTTGATCCCTGGTCTAGAGAAAGTGTGGCATAAGGGGTTGGGGTATGGATTCTGGAGCCAGACCCCTTGGGTTTGAATCCCAGCTTTGATACTTACTAGCTCTGAGACCTTGAGTGAGACTTAACTTCTTTGTACCTCAGTTTCTTCTTCTGAAAAACATGGATAACGAAGGTACCTTCCTCATGGAGTTGTTATAAAGATTTTAATCAGTTAATACACGTAAATTCTTTAGATGAGGGCCTGGTATAGAATAAGCAGTCCATAAATATTAGAAATTATTATTAATAAAGGCTAGGGCCTTATTCGTTGACTGAATTTGAATGGTTTATGAAAACTGACTTGGATGGGGTATCACTGGATCTCCACTAAGGTGGAGAACATGAAGGCAGAAGAGTCTGCTATAAATGAAGTGAAAGAGTTACTAATTTACACATCACCAATTGTGCCCTTCTTAGTCTTTAGTATTTTATATATACGCAGGGAAAAGCAACGAGACACTTCACAAAGGTCTGGCAAAAAACAAGTCATCTACCCCAAATAGGGCCAAATTCTATTTGTGTAAAGATAGCCGTTCATTTTTTATTTCCACACATATAATTTCATTTTCTTGGCCTGGCCACCTTCCTGTCTGTTGCCTCAGCTGTGGTGACAGTCTCTTCATAAATACTGTGTAAACTCATTTTTCATTTTTAGTTCCTTTCTCCTCATGAATCATATATCCTGCCTTAGATGGCTTTGTTGGAAGGTATTGCAGACAGACCTGCTTTATAAATGATGTTGAATACAAATAGAACTTTGAAGCGAGACAGACAGATCCGAGTTTGAATTCCTGCTCTGTCCCTTACTTGCAAGTTGACTAACTTCTCTTAGCCTCAGTTTACCCACCTGCAAAATGGGGATTATAATGATCTCCACTTCATAGGCTTGGCATTGGGGAATAAGTCAGATAATACATGTGCAACACCTGCCACCCATAGAAATTTCCCAAGAAGTGATAACTACAGTTATCATTATTAGTAAAATGCAACACAGAAAATTTTGGTTGGTATTTTTGTGTAACACTGTGCTGAAATGCCTCATTCCAAGTATTCAGCAAGTGAATAGATTCTGCCCTCTTAGGAAACGGTATTTTTTTCCTCAAGAACATTTAGGTGCTTTCTGACTGTTATTAAATTAAAAGGTTTATCCCTCAGGAGAGAAAACAATCAACTCCCACACCAATTCTATTTATGAAACAAAATGCTTTGGTTTTTCCCTGACTAAAATCCTCCTTCATGTACAATCTCTTTGAAACGGCAGGGTGTTTCGAATAATTTTCACACAGTGCACATGTATGTGCTTGTGTGTGTGTACATGCATTTATGTGTTTATTTCAGGGCTAAGTTGATACCTGGGGCTTGAGAGCCATCCTTCATCTGCTCTTGGATGGAAGCCAAGATCATGGTGGGGGGGTGGTTCTTGGCGGCAGGAAAGCTTCTGGGCCCTTATGGTGTGGGTGCTTCAGTGCTATGTGGATGTGGATAGGGGGGAAGCGCAACAAGAGGCAAATAGGGCCAAAATTGGCAAAGACGTTTGTTATCTTTCCTGGGGAAGTTCAGACATAGCCAGACACCAGTCTTCTAAAATTCAGAGGAACACAGAGGCTTCTATGCGGTTATGTCCTCATCTGTGTACCTCCCATTTCTATGGCGTATGTTAAACTGTCAGTCAAGAGGATGTCACTCCTGGGGGAGAACCAAGTATCTTTCTGTGTTTCTGTTGATGTAACCCACACTTTATAGTTCAGCTTAATGGAAAGATCATTTACTTGGAATCAGGAGTCATGAACTTGGTTCTATTTCTCCTTCAAAACTGACATCAGAATGGTCTTATCTGGGAATATTCTTATGCCCAACCTCATACACAGCCTTTACCAGGGTTGGGTCACTTTCCAATACAGTTGCTTATTATGACGGACCTACTGCATTAGAGCTCTTACTGCCTTGTTATTGTCTGTTTGTACTTTTTTGGCAGAAGACACTTAGTCTTTTATCTGTGAATCCCCATAACCAGCTTAGTTCAAGCCTCTGGAAAGTGCTCAGGAAAAGCTTGGTGAATGACTCGGGCATGAGAGAGAAGAAAAGACAACGCCAAAGAGAGTCTGAGGCATGGTTCTAATGGTACTTTCTGGATAAGGTGACCAGCTCACTCCAGTTTACCTGGGACTTTCCCAGTTTTAGCAATGAAAGTCCAGGCAAACCCGGATGGTTGGTCACCCTATTTCTAGATGAGGATTCTTGCACAAGCTATCTGATCACTCTGTGTCACACTTTCTTCTCTTTTACCGTCAGAGTCAGCATCTTCAGAACTATCGCTTCTACCTGAAGTAGCCGGCTGTCGACTGTCTGCCCAGTCTTCCATTGTTCCCTCTGGAAACAGCACCCAGGTCTCCTTTAGGGGCCATTCTTTCTCCAATCTTAGTCCAAGCGGTCAACTCACCCTTGGCTCCAAGCTTGAACACATAACCCAGGCCTAGCCAGTCAAAGTGATCTATAGTTTTGGCTACCATGATTAGTTTGGAGATTATCAGGAGACCCAAGCCAGGCCAAGAAGACACAATTCTGAGACCTTTGCTGGAAATACAGAGGAAGATGTGCCCTTATTTCACCGAAGCTTTTAGCTGGTAGGCTGAGTCTGATGCTGTAGAGGGCAGCCACATAAAGGAATGCGCTGCTTGAATGAGCCAAACCCAGAAGTAAGCAAAGCTGAGAGATGGAGAGAGGCACATCCCACCATTATCACCGAGCCCTCAGATCAAGCCCTGCCAGACTGGCCCTGGAAGGTTTTTTGATAGGAATATACTTTTGTGCTTTAGTTCTTTTAATGTAGAACCAAATTTGAAACCAAAGAGTACTAACATAGTAAATTTACAGCAATACAGGATGTTAGAAATCAGATTGTATATGTTTCACTTCCTAGTTTCTGAATCTACCTTAAATTTCCAATATTTAAAAAATCTCCCTTTCTATCCATGACCATACAATTTTGCACTTTTGTGCCTGAGTCAAATATTGCCTGTCCAAATAGTGGCCATGTAAAGAGTAGTTTCCCGCTCACAAGTGTCTGCTCCCCTTCCCTTCCTACTGAACACGTAACGTAACCAGACACAATGCATTTTATCCCTTCACTCAAGTCTTACAACAAATATAACAAGAGGTACTCATGTTGTCCCCATTTAATGGGTGAAAAAACAGAAACTTCCTAAGGTGGAGTAACTTAATCAGCATCATGCAGCCAGCAGTTCCAGAGATGTAAACGGAGAGGAATTATAAAATAATAAAAATGTGTTCTTTTATTTATGCATTAAGCAAATGTTAGTAAGTGTCTGCTCTGTGTCAGAAACAGAATGTACTGAAAATACTAAGGTGAACAAGATAGTCACAGGGATTTGCATTCTAATGGGGTGACATAATACCCAAGAAACCACAGGAATATCATTTCTGGCAGTTATAAGAGCCAGGAGGACAATGAAGGGGATAGTCAGTGCCTGGAGAGGGTTGAACATTTTACATCAGTTTGTCAGGATGGCCTCTCTGAGGAGGTGACATCTGAATGGAGACCTGAGTGATGAGAGGGATGAGACCAAAGCACGAACTGAGGGGTGGAGGGTAGTATTCCTGGCAGGTGGTTGGAATACCGACCTGCAGTGTGTCTCACTTAGATTAAGTGCTTGTATATGAAAGCACTTGGTAAATTACGAAGGGTGTAACCATCACTCATTTTGATCAGTCTTCATTTTGAGTCAGACCCCAGTGACCCACCATCCCTAAAACTCTTCCTGGGGGTGAGGCTCCTGGATTGACGCTCAAGTTTTTTTGAGGTCTTCCAACACCATCCATCTCCTTTTTGTGGCATTTCATTTCTGAAAGCCAGTTTCCTCATCTGTAGAGAACGCTCGTAAGGCATTTCACACAGTGCCCGCATACAATAAGCACTCAATAAATAATTCTTCACCATTATATTTAATTTCAAGAATGCATGAGAAAGACTCCTGTGGGGAAATGTTCTTTTTTCTTTAACACTTGTCTATCTTGATAGGTGTACCTGTTAAGATTCTTTGGCTGCTAACAGAAGTCTATTTTGGCTAAGTTAAGCCAAAAAAAAAAAAAGAGAGAAAGAGAACTTACTGGAAGAGTAGGCAATAGGCCACGAAATCAAAAGGCAAGTTTAAAATTAGGTCTCAGAAAGTACAGGAACCAGGACTGTTCCATGAATGTGCAGAGACGAAGCCGATGAATAGGGCCAAGATACACTAGGGTTTGAGTCATTCTTTTCAAGATTCAAATTGCAAGGAAATGGAACCATTTGGCTTAACTTGGGTCACACGCCCATCAATTGGCCAAGGAGTGATGGGGAAGTTTGGTTGACAGTCACTCTAACACTGTAATCAAAGGGAGAGAAATGCGCTCCAAATGTAGAGCAGAAGTACTTAAGATTCTGAGCAGACAAAAAGGCATAATGACCATTTCCATGGGCAAATTTGACTCTAATAAAGGGATGTGGACTTCCACTGCCAAGGAGGAAAATTGTTTGTTTGGGGTTGTAAATATGATACAGGAACAGAAAATGAGAATATATAGGATATATCAGTTTTTAGCATCCTTTGCATTAGTAGTACTGTATAATTATTAGGAGCACAACCACTGGGGTTTGAGCCCCAGCTTTTCTGCTTGCCAGCGGTATGAGTTTGGACAAGCGATCTCTCCCTCCCTATCAGTTCCCAGAGCCTCATCTAATAATTGAACCTGCCTCATAAGGCTGTTATTAGAATTAAATGAGTTAATACATGTAGAGCTCTGAGAAGAGTGTCCAACATGCATTAAGTGATCAATAAATTTTAGTTATTCTTACAATAGTTGATATTATTCAATTATACATATTATACAGTAGATAGGCTCTTGCTGTTTTCAGATTCACAAGTGGTTCTGAAGATTACTGATGTGTAGAAATCTGTAAATTTTCTGAGGCAACAACTGGCACCTTCACTTCAGTGTGGTTTTCTTGTTCTCTAATATTATAACGTGCTTAAACCTTTGTTTCTTTACAAAGAGGACCATAAGAAGAGTGAAATCTCTAGAAGAAATTTATAAGGTTGTTTGGCGTCAGGATGTCTTCAGGAAGCACTAGCTCTTGATGGAAGGACATCAGGAGAAAGCCAGGAGCATGAACACACATTTTCAATTTCAAGAATCGCTGTCAATACTCAATTGCATATAATTTGGTTTGCTTAACAAAGGTAATCATGTAGTATATTTAGGAACAGCAAAACCACCACCGACAAACACAGAACATGGAAAAAGGAAAAAATAAGGAAGGAAAAGTCCTCCCCTCCCTTCCAATATTTTGGTTTTTCACATCTTTCGTGCCAATAATTAACCTATATTGCAGCTTTTTTAGAATTTCTTCTCAGTAGCTTTTCCAAACCAAGTCCAGTCCTGTACTAGTTTGACCTCACATTCAGGAGCAGAGCAGTGGATCAAGCTGGGACTGTCAGGACTCTAGGAGTGGAAATACGCATTCTTCCATTTGGAATCCTTCATGGAGCCAAAGGCAAATTCAACCAGGGACTCTTCCAGGGCCGGGCAGGAAATGAACAAACTCTGCAAAGTCGTAATGTCCTTACTTAGGGAATACAGGATGGGATTCCATGTTGTTGGAGTTCCTTTTCTCCCTCATTGCTGTATGTTTGCATTTCCTTTTTACATGCCAGTGGTCAAAGTGAATAATGATATATTTTTGTTGTTCTTTAAGGGGAGCCCTTGAAAGCCATTCTGAGACTGGGGTCCAGAAATCTAATCTTTGTTTGATTCTGTGTTTAGTGGGGATTCAAATCCCAACTTAATTTAATCTTTTGACTTATCCTGCAGGTACTGCCTGATTATATTCCATTGCCACCAGTAATAAGATTGCAGGGACAGAATCTTGCTATTAGCTCTCTGAGAAACAAAAGCAGGACAAAAACTGGCACTGGTATTAGTCAATGAAACCTGCTGTAAATGAATGACGACCTCCGCCAGCATTTTTCCTACTGCCTCGTTTTAATAAGCTATCAAAAGGCTACATAGAAAAAGTTGCAGATTCCACTGATCTCCAGAAAACCTCCAGTTTCAACTAAAATGGAGAACCTGAAATCCTTTGGCAATAGATATGTTAAAAGAACAACCCCCAGTAACAGACAGGTTCTGGTAATGATTTGTTAGTGATTTTGATGATTTGCTTATATAATCATTCTTCTTAGGGTTTTATGGTAGTTGGTAATTTTTAATGAACATAGAAATAATATATAGCCTAGTGAAATGGGAAAGATTTCCACCTCTGTAATTAGGCTGCCTGGGTTACAATTTTCTTGCTAGACTGGTAACCTGACAGGAGTTAATAACCTCTCTATGGCTCAGTTTTCTCACCCAGGAAATGGGAACAGTGACACTATCTCACAGGATTTTTGCAGGATTACATGAAATACTTCATGGAAAGCCCCTAGAAAATTTGTTAGCAGATAGAAATTATACATGAAATATTACCTGTTCTTACTATTAAGAAAAAAATACAGAAAAGTGGGAGAAAAAAATAACACTCCTTGTTGAAGAGCTATGATCTATCATTTTGTGCTCTTCCTTTGCTGAGATTCCTTAGCTTTACGGACTACAAGGAAAGTGGAGCAAATTCTATGGGGAAAAAAGTAGAGTGCAAAATCCAGTTGACAAGTAAACATGTAAAAATCTTCTCAAACTCAATAGCGATCATTAAAACAAAGGAATATCAGATTTTCACCTAGCATGTGAACAGAGATGAAAACTATTTTAATACTCAGGGCTGCTGAAGGATGGTAAAATGATGTATATAAATATTAGGGGGTCTTCCTTGCAAGCAGTAGTGACCTATTTAGCCTGATTTTAGCAAGAAGGTAATTTGTTACAATGTTATTGGGTCACTGACAGCATTTCTGGGAAAGCTGGAGAATTAAGTCCAGGGTTAGAAGCCATTTGCACGGCCTCAGATGACAAAGAGAATTGGTCCAGCATTAGGTGCTGCCCCATGGCCGGCCAATATCCCACGAAATTGACTGCTGCCTCAGTACCCTGCCAGGTGCTCCCCCAGGAACCTGATCTGGAGCTCAGAACCCCGCAGCTGCCACGGGGATGTCCCTGCAGCCCCTTGCTTCTTTATACCACCAGCTCCCTTTTAAATTCTGGGCAAGCCTGGGCATCTCACTGGAAGAACCTAGATGACAAAACCTCTTCAAAGCAGCATGGAGAAGTGAGCATGTGACTTTTCAGCAGCTATTGGAGGACACAGCCTCTACCTCAAAACTAAGGGGATTTCTTAAACATAGAAAAGGATTTATGGTATATAGGGAAAAAAAAGAACAAAGCATATATACACCAGCAAAAGACAGCATCTTGTATTACCTGTGAGACTATAAAGTAGCTTATTTATCTGAGAGCAATTTTACAGTATGCTACAATAGGCTTAAAAATCATTCATATCCTTTGACTTTATAATAATCCCACTTCTGGTAATTTATCCAAAGGAAGTTATCAGAGAAGCAAATACTCATTAACCAAAGCCTTATATATTGATCCAAAAAAACTGACAATACTCTCAATTTTTTTAACAATTGAAAGATGATTTAACAAAGGTGTATTATTTTAAACTTTATTTGAATTATGTTGTTAAGGGGAAAGGTGGGAACAATAGAAACTTATATTTACAATGTAATTGTGAGCTGGATGCTGTTCTAAGAGCTTTACATGAACTGTCTCACCCAATCGTCACAACAGTTCTATGAACCACAGAAGTGAAGTGCTGTTTTCAAAGGGAATTTAAGTAAATTGCCTCAAGGGGAGAGGAAAAGAAAGAGAGGTATTAGAAGTCTCCGAGTGGCAGCCTAGACTTTGTTAAGGTGGTAGGTACATCTCTCTTGCTGTGTTTGAGAATCTTCCCCAAGCATACTTTTGTTTCAGCAGCAGAAAGTAGAGTTGCTATCTGCTGCTGTGAAACATTGATATTTCTGATCTCCCTTTAGAAACGGGATTCTTTCCGTCCCAAATGCTAAAGAGATAATGCTTATTTCAAGCCTAAGCCTCACTCCTCACTCATCACCCTCTATAAAGAATTACTATTTTTTGCTCTTTTTTAAAAAGCACTTTTTAATTTTAGAATAGTTTTAGATTTACAGAAAAACTGCAAAGACAGTATAGAGTGTTCCCATATACCCCCAAACCAGTGTAACATCTTCCATTGGTATGATACGTTTGTCACAATTAACAAACCAACAGTAAACCACTATTACTAAGTTCATATTTTATTCAGTTTTCCCTAATTTTTCCTTATTGTCCATTTTCTGTTCCAGGATCCAATCCAAGATATCACGTTACACTTAGTCATCATGTCTTCCTGGGCTCCTCTTGGCTGTGATAATTACTCAGACTTTCCTTATTTTTGATGACCTTAGTTTTAGGGAGGACTAGTCAGGTATTTTGTAGAATGTTCCCCAAATGAGATCTGTCTGATGTTTTTCTCATGAATAGACTGGGGTTATGGATTTTGGGGAGGAACACCAAAGAAGTAAAGTGCCATTTTCACCACATCATATCAAGGGTTCATACTATCAACACAACTCATCACTGTTAATATTACCCTGGGTGGCCTGACTGAGGTAGCTTTGGTCAGATGTTTCCACTATAAAGTTACTCTTTTTTCCCCTTTTCCACACTGTAATCTTTGGAAGGATGTTACTGTACACACCCTACACCTAAAGGAGTTAAGTTCCACCTCTGTGAGAGCAGGGTATCTATATAAATTATTTGTAATTCTTCCACACGGGGTATTTGTCTATTCTCCCCCATTTATTTGTTCATTCAATCCTTTTTATATCAGTGGGAACTCGTGGATATTTATTTTATAATTTGGGCTAATACTACTTTGTGTATTTTAATGCTCATATTGTTTGATCTGAAACACCAATAATGATGGTGAGTAAAGCCACTGTCCAACCCCAACCCAAGACACCTGAAGACCATTGAGTCAACACCCAACAAATATTTATTGAGCACCCACTGTACACCACAATGAAATGGACTTCTTGTGCAGATAATAATGCAATTGGCCATTGACCTTTCTGTTTGTTATTCTTTGTTTAAGATCAAGCGTTTGATATCATCATGGAACCAATTTGCCCAATGACTGGCTTCCGTTAACACTCCCTATAAAGATATCCTCATGCAGTGGTCTCTACCTCACATTCATTCACTGATTCATTAGTGAGATCAAAAGCTTTTCCTAGTCTGCTGTCCAGCACTCCAGGTCAGCTACCTTTCTCACTCCTCACAATGTCTATTTCTTATCTTTCACCTACTCCTTATGTGTCTTCCCCTTCAGCATTGACTTTGTTCACTGAATAACAAGTACTTGGAAAGAAGATTTTAATGCATGAACTCATTCATCTTTCTTCTTCATTTCCAAACTCACAGACCTGTTTCTACCACTACTCCCTTTCATTCTGCCTCCTATAACGCAAAGCCAGTTTCCTCATCTCCAGTCCTGATACTCTTCCTATTGCCTTAAAGACTAGTCCGTGAATTGTCCAATGTCCCTTCTTATCTTTTTAGTCTCTGTCTGCAAACACGTCCATCTTCACCATTGTTATCACTGCTAACATTTTTTGAATACTTAACTATGGGCCAGATACTGTAATGTGTTTCATTTCATCCTAACATCAACCACATAATGTAGGTACTATCATTAACCCCATTTTTACAAAACAGGAAATAGGCTCTACTAGATAAAGGAACTTGACCAAGATCTAGTTGCTAGAAAGTGGCAAAGCCAGGATAGACATTACAGCAAGGTGCTGCAGAAAATCTCCAACCATGCCACAAACATATTAATTCCTGCCTCTCCTTCAAAAAGTCAATGTTCAAGTAAAATTTAAAAATAACCATATTAAATCCTCAATCCTCTCCAGAGGGAACAGCAGTGGAGCCAGCAAAGAGAACAAACAAACCTTACAAACAAAAATGTGGATTATCCAAAGTCTCTAGGAAGTAAGTTTTAAGCCAGGCAAGCTGGGAGAAAACAGTACGCTAAACACACACATAATGACAAATATTTCAACAAATGACATCCTCAGGGGTAAGGAGTGTGAAAGGTCATCGGAGGGAAGAAATATATCTTGGGTCCGCAGGATGAATGCAAAACTAAGAAAACAGGGCTTTGATTCTGTCCTCAAATCCTTTTGATTTCTCTTCTTTTCTTTCTTTCTTTTAATGACAAAAGAAGCCTTCTAACCGGCAAGGTAAATAGTTCATGGGTTATTTATTTTATCTCTATTCCTAGTTAAATTGAGTTCAAAATAATTAGATAACCCTGGAAAAGCTGTGGCTGGTACTGCTAATTCCACCTAATGATTTTCCCGTGAAGTTGCCTAGTGAAAGGGGTTATCTGTTAAAACAAGCTTTAAACTATTAACAGAGTGAAATTACAGCTTCAGCAGCTAACCCCAGGTAATATGGCTCGGGTAGGGTATTAAGACTCAGGATTGGGGGCCAAGTTGTTCGTTTCCCCCAAATGACCTTTCTTCCTCACTGGCAGTTGACTGTACCATACCAGATGTAACAGTTAACTTGCTCCCGACACCTTACACTATTTGTGGCCTTAATTGAGGGACCTAAACAAACAAATTAATCACCCTGGCCCATAAAAATGACAGAATTCATATGGTAGCATTCTTCATTCTCTCCAATTTGTTTTCCTGAAATCCCCGCAGCAATTTATTTGCTGAATATGCGAGTTTTTTCCCCCTTATGAAAATTACAAATTGTTGTCAAGGTTAACGAGTTAATATTCTCATTCAATATTTATTTTATGGGGAGACGGAGGAAAGCGCGACTGTTCCTGTACTTCTTTCCACTGCAAAGTCTGGTTTCTTAATCAAAATGACAAGGACACTGTCCTTTGTATGATACTCGGAATCATCGAGACTAAAAAATGAGCTTTATTAATCAACAGACCCTGATTAATTATTATAAAGTGCAGCGCCTACATTTCTGTACATTTTAATAATTCTTGCAGAAGGCTAACAATGTCCCTGGAGATTTGGCGTCTTTGGGGTTTGAATTTTTCTAAGCAATGTCACAATAAATAGTCAAGAGTAGCAGTGTTCTTTCTCTAATCCACTTCGCTTCAAACTGGCAACCCAGGGAAAATCTTTTTCCTATTTCCCATCTATAATTCATCATTTGCATACAAAGTAAGGAGCCAAGAATCAGCGGTTTCGTCAGTTTTCAAAATACCAAGGGACAATGAGGGTGATTTATCATAGGCCACATGATCGAGTTCACATAATCAGAATATTTCTGTGGAAAACAGCCTGACATGACTTTGTGATAAGAGTGACCACACAAAAGATCAACGGAAGAAAGGTCAGGGGTCTGAGATCTTCTCGTGAGCCACCACTCCCTGACCTCCCTTCCCAGACACGCCTGACCCAAGTCCCTGTCAACAATGGGATATTATCCATCCTGAGGGCTGCAGGCATGCACACATTTTTTAAAGACTTCTGAACCATCCCTTTACTGTATCACCAGAATACTGACTACAGCTGTGGAGATATTCTCTGTCTTGACTGGGGTCACATCAGGGTATACACTGGACAAAACTCATGGGACTGTGCACTTAAGATTTTTGCATTCCACTATATATCAATTTGACCTCAATTTATATTTTGAAGAAAGAGCTTATAGAAGATAAGAGAATTTAAATAGCAAAATGTACATATGTCTATAACGTGATAATGATATAAGCATATAGGAGTATGTATGTTTATATATATGTGTGTGTATATATAAAGTCATATATATTTGCATATGTGTGTGTGTGTATAATTCTCCTGTTTCTTGTTCTCAAAAATAAATCTGGGGCTTCCCTGGTGGCGCAGTGGTTGAGAGTCCGCCTGCCGATGCAGGGGTCACGGGTTCACGCCCCGGTCTGGGAGGATCCCACATGCCGCGGAGCAGCTGGGCCCGTGAGCCATGGTCGCTGAGCCTGCACGTCCGGAGCCTGTGCTCCGCAACGGGAGAGGCCACGACAGTGAGAGGGCCGCATACTGAAAAAAATAAATAAATAAATAAAAATAAATCTGAAGTGCACATGGATGTAAACTTGCTAAAAGAAGGAATGGTGGCTTCCAGGTCTGAGATTCTCTTGGGGCTTAAATGATTCTACCCCTGAGCATTTTGTAAGGTGACTACGGGGTTGGCAGATCCTCACAGCCTCTGTTTTTTGTTTGTTTGTTTTTTTGCGGTACGAGGGCCTCTCACTGCCGCGGTCTCTCCCGTTGCGGAGCACGGGCTCCGGACGTGCAGGCTCAGCGGCCATGGCTCACGGGCCCAGCCGCTCCGCAGCATGTGGGATCCTCCCGGACCGGGGCACGAACCCGCGTCCCCTGCATCAGCAGGCGGACTCTCAACCACTGTGCCACCAGGGAAGCCCACGGCCTCTGATTTTTGATGCACTCGAATAGGGGTTCTCTGTTCTCTACTATGAAGATGATGATGAGGCAGCTCCAAGGGTCTGATTGGAAGGCCACCACAAGAACATCTTTGCAGCAATTATCAACCACGGTGTTTCTACACATCGGCATGTTACAGTGTGTTGCGAAGTGGGTTTCAAGCTAATCATTGCCAATAATAAGGCACTAAAATGTGTAATCATCTAAAATATAATAGTAATGAATTAGAATAGGTACAAGCTTATGTCTGCCTACATATGGCCTGGACCACCACATTCATGGCAGGAGTAGGCCCCCGTAAACATGGTGGGATCATGGGATTCTCTGATTTTGATGCATCAGTTTATGTGGAAGGAAAAGTGTATCTTTGAGTAGGACCCAGGCAGATGCGTCTGAGGCAATGTTATGAATTTTCCTTCAAACAAGAAAGGTTTGGGAGTAGTGGAGTGTTCCTTGTGCAACCCAGGGTAGATGTGGTACCAAGAGACAAACAAACAAACAAACAAACAAACAAATAAATAAATAATAGCCATACTGTGGTCAGAACAAGGAGGATACAGCTGTAATCTGCATGGCTAGCAACCAAGGGCCAGATGATAGCAAAGAAGTTCGTACATGCTGCATAAATAGAGGATGAGAACAAAGACAAGATCCCACACACCCTACCACACACCCAACTGTAATTCCTATGTAATCTTCTGGAACTTAAAAACAATCCTGAGAAAGAGGAGAGAACCCTGAATTGAAATTTTTATTTTCATCATTTGACCTGATAAGGACTTGCATCAGTTATGAATTAGGTCCAAAAGTATATAATAGAAAATCACAGTAACAGTGACTTAATGAGATAAAGAAGTATTTATCCCTCATGTAAGCAATGTCTGTTGGTAGGCATTCTGGGGCTGGTATGATGGATTCAATATATCACCAGGAGCTTGGGCTCCTTTCTTTCTGTTTTTCCATCCTTAGATGAGGTTTCCAACTTCAAGCTCTCTTTTGGAGCCCAAAAGAACTGCCAGAGCTCCAGCCATTGCATCACCATTTCAGGGGGAAAAGCAGCAGCAGGAGAAAGGCAAAGAACAGTTTAGATGTCCCATTTTTAGCTTCCACATATCAACTTGCACTTTCATCTCATTGGCCGGAAGGTATTACATGACCATTGCTGGCTTCAAGGGTGGCTGTGGAATGTCGCTTTTTAGCTGGGCTCACTATGACCCTGAATAAAATTGGATATTTGCCGCAAAGGAAGAAAGGAAGTAATAGATATTAGGAAAGCAGTTGGCAATCTACAATCAGTAGTCTCCATCACAAGCCTCACAGGAGAAATTAAGTTGACTTAGAGAACATCAGAGATGCTATGTTTCTTCTTGTAAATTTGAGTTTGTGGCCTGAGATCTGTACCAGTCTCATCATGGATGATGTCTCTCCTTGAGTAGGAGAGAAAAGAATGCAGTCATAGACAGAGCACATGGATTTGGGAATAGCACACAGTCTCTCTTCTCCAATAGCCCCAACTATTACAACATGTCATCTGTAGTTCTAGCAGTTATGGATTACTTTCAAGCTTTATTTCTTAATAAAATTCTTTTGAGCTTTCATCAAAGTCTAAATGCACCACTGGAAGTCCTATAAGTGACTCCACCACCCAAACTAGATGTCACCATGAAAAAAAAGGATCAAGAAACCTGGCCTGCATGTTCCCAAGAAATACAGGAAAGGGAGAAATGTGATCCCACTCCACTGTGCTTCTGGGAGGCAGTCCCTCTTGCCTTCTCAGGGCAGGAGTTTCCATTACATGTACGGTAGAGTCCTGATAAAACATATGTCAGATTTCTTTATGAGGCTCAAGCATTGTGAGTTCAGGACACATGCAGGTGCCCAGGTCAGAGATTTGTGCCTTTTCCTGCACAGTTTTACTATAGATGTTCAGTAGGTACATCTTAGGGCTCTGGAATCCCAGGTCTCCTCACCATACTTACATTTTACCCTGTAAAAGTACAATTTTGAACCACAGATAACAAGTAAATGAGATTATGATGTTAGCTTTCTCCAGAGATAACAGCAGTCCGGGTCATAAAACTACCATATGGCAGATTTGGCAGTCTTTGCTGAGTGCCATGGATTAATTATCACATAGACAGACTCCGGTCCCCATTTGCAAGCGCCTTGGGCCCCTGTGGCAGGGATTGGCAACCCGGTGAAGGCGAGAGCTTGTATTATGTTTGGCAGGGACACGACGTGACCTTACTGTGGCCAGTTCTGTCATCTCTTAACATTTCGCTCATGATTAAGTTTATCATTTCAAACAAACACAAAATGTCAGGTCTCTGGGTCTATTTAACGTAGAGAGCCAAAATAGACCTCTTTGATTTAAAGGGGTCCAGGCCAAGGGAACGATCTGATTAGCTCTCCCATCTGACTTTTATTAGAGCTATCAGATAATACAGTGAGGGCAAAACGCTTGTTCCAACTGGCTGATGGCCACAAACCAGACCCACAGGGTACCCACCATGTTTCCCTTGACATCTCCAGGTTACTAACTCAAAGCAATGGTTACTGGGTTGATCCTCCCGAAATTTCACCTCTCAGCCTGGCACCTACTGGACCTGAATCACTTCTGTTCATATCTATTCTGGTTCTCCATCAGTTGAGGATGCCTGCACCTCCTGGACTTTCTGTCTGTTCCAACTCTCACTGATAGGACAGATGAGAGGGCTTATCAACCTCTCCCCATCTGGGGCTTCGGTCAATATTCCATTCTGTCAACAGATGCCTTGACACCATTTGACACTGGACGCGGGGGTGTTTGATGGTTTACTTCTCAAGCACTTCCTCACTCAACTGGACACCACCAAGTGGAAGGGAGGAGGGGGAAATGCTCTGCATCAGCTCAGCTCTAAGGATGTTGCTGTAGAGATGTAACCGGTTGAGATCTGTACTCAAGGAGCTGGACACTTCCATCGGCTCTGCTTTTGTCCTGACCTCTGGTTTGTTTTATGATTATACCAGTCAATGTCACAATAACTACAGAATTCAGGCGACGATTTTTTTTTTCCCCCAACTGGAGCAGAAGTTAAAGCCTCAGACTGCTCTGAGCTCATTCATTTGTTTATTTATTCAATAAACATTAAAATGCCTGCTCCAGCCCCTATCCCCTCAAGATCATTATGAGGATCACCCTCTCTCTCTCTCTTTGTCCTACAGCCAAATGGGCTTTCTCTGAGTGTTTCAGATACGCCGAGGTCCCTCCCTCAGAGACTTCTGTCATGTCTCCTCATTCAGTGCCCTCCTCTTCCGTTTTATCTGACCATCACTTGCCTACTTTTATTCATCTTTCACATCTCTACTCAAGTGTCACTTTCTCAGAAAACAAACTGGGAAACTCCATGGTATCCCTTCACAACTAGAAGAAGCAGCAAATAACAAGGAACAATGATCACAGTTATAATTAATAAATTGTGTGATGAATTTTTTAATATCCACCTTCCTTGCTAGCATGTACACTCCATGAAAGCTATGACTATTTTTTTAAATAGATCTTTATTGGAGTATTGCTTCACAATGCTGTGTTAGTTTCTGCTGCACAACGAAGTGAATCAGCCATATGTACACATATATCCCCATATCCCCTCCCTCTTGAGCTTCCCTGCCACCCTCCCTATCCCACCCCTCTAGGTCATTGCAAAGCATGGAGCTGATCTCCCTGTGCTATGCTGCTGCTTCCCACCAGCCAACTATTTTACATTCCGTAGTGTATATACATCGATGGTACTCTCACTTCACCCCAGCTTCCCCCTCCCACCCCAAGTCCTCAAGTCCATTCTCTATGTCTACCTCTTTATTCCTGCCCTGCAACTAGGTTCATCAGTACCATTTTTTGTTTCTTTTTTAGATTCCATATATATGTGTTAGCATACGGTGTTTGTCTTTCTCTTTCTGACTTACTTCACTCTGTATGACAGACTCTGGGTCCACCCACCTCACCACAGATAGCTCGGTTTCATTTCTCCTTATGGCTGAGTAATATCCCATTGCATACACGTGCCGCATCTTCTTTATGTGACTCTATTTTGATCAGTACTGATCCTCATTGTCTGCCCCGGTGTCTTACATGAAGCGGTGCTGCTCAATAAATACTTGTTTATTGATAAACTGAGTATTTACATGTGTTGCCCAGAGGGCTGCTCTTGAGGTGATGAATGAAATGGTCCCAGAGGAGTCCACAGGTAAGGTGTGAAGGGTAAACAAAGGATGGAAAAGCAGTGTGATACCTGTTATAATACAGTACAGGTCTTGCAGGTAAAATGTTGGTATTAAAATATGTGGGTTTTCAGTGTCTTTCACCACATTTCTATACCCCCGCAAACACTTTCAAGGAGACGGTAGATACAGCCAAGAATGTTTTTTTTAAAGCCAGTCTTCAATTCATTGAACTTGCAGAACAAATAATACCGTGAAAGCCAAAGTGCTTTTGATTTTCAAGAACCAGGCTTTTTTTCAGGGGAAATAAAGAGGTTTTGTCAGAATTCTAAATAACAATGTTAGAACTTAGAAGACTGGATAAACACTATGTTTCATAAATAAACAGAAAAACAGGGGCAGATATATGATGATGTATTATTCTTATTCCAACTTGAGAAGGAAACTGAAAAAAAAAAACCCAGTAAAATGGTTGGGAGTTTTGGAAAACAGAAGAGCCACTGGCGGGCATCCAAGAAAAGGCTCTTGCCTTTCTCCCCACATGAGAAACAGCCTTCGATGGGAGACACGGGATGGGAGACACAGGTCCAGATAGGTTTGGGAAAATTCTGGGTCAAGAGGATTTGTAGCTCACTTCCTCTGGCACAGCCCAGTCAGCCTGTAAGCCTCTTAGAGACGGCTTGTCCCATTCAGCACAGAGAAACACGGCGCCAAAGAAATGTGGCATCCAAACAGTCTATTAGCAAGGGCTAAGGGACATCTCTAGATGCAGACTTCTAAAGACAGTGTCATAGAATACTGATTGTGCCAGCCAAGAGTTCGTTCCTGAGTTCCCAGCTGCAGAGGGTACATACTAAGATGCAGAGAATGGACAAAAAATGCAGGGATGCCAGACATGAGAAGGAGATTCCAGAACATGATCCCCAAACACCAGATGGAATAACCTATCTGCAGTGGAGGTCACTGGGGCCATAGGGTGGTGTGACCCTGAAAGTTCCTCCCTTAATGCCAGGATGACCTTCTCGTCATACTGCAACACTCCAAAAATTATAGAACCAAGAGGGGAGGGAGGGTGATGGGTACAGAATCTTGAATATTACTGAGATTTAATTTGGAAGTGATGGAGGTGATGAGATTAAGAGTTTCTAGCTATAAATAAGGGCCCTTGAGTTAAAATTTTCTTTTAGCTGTAAGAAAATAAATCTACATTTTTGCAGCCCAGAGTCTATGACCATCAACATTTGAACCTGTTATACAAGTTGCTGTAAGAGCTAAAAAAAGGAATAACTAGGTCTGTCCATGGGTGAATAGAAAGGAGATATTTGAGTTGGGTCAAGAAACATAATTAAGAGTGTGCCAACTGAAGGTGGTGGGAAGGTAGAGGGAACAGCAGGTGAAAAGAATGAAAGAGGCTGGCCCAATCAGCGAAAAGAAAGGGGATCAGAGTGGCCAGAGCACAGGGCTTTCCAAAAGGATGAGTCTAATCTGAGGAATGTGGACTCCATTTGTAGCCTTTGAAAACGAACACTTTTACAATGGAGAATAAAGCCGGAGTCTTCTATAACAGTAGAGAAAGCAGAGCAACTTCTCTAAAGGATAGTTTGGCTTTATCTCTCAAGGTTTAAAAGCACATGGCCTTAACCAAGAAATTCTACTTCTAGAAATTTGAATCAGAAGTGTTTGCTTGCCCATGTTCACAAAGCTGTGTGTACTTAAAAATTATTATTGGGGGCTTCCCTGGTGGCGCAGTGGTTGAGAGTCCGCCTGCCGATGCAGGGGATACGGGTTCGTGCCCCGGTCTGGGAGGATCCCACGTGCTGTGGAGCGGCTGGGCCCGTGAGCCATGGCCATTGAGCCTGCTCGTCCGGAGCCTGTGCTCCACAATGGGAGAGGCCACAACAGTGAGAGGCCCACATACGGCAAAAAAA
>NW_006785484.1:233625-238602 GCF_000442215.2 Lipotes vexillifer | reverse complement strand
CCACAAAAGTGAGAGGCCCCCATACGGCAAAAAAAAAAAAAAAAAAATTATTATTGGAACAGTGTTTAAATCAGGAAAAAAATAAAAAGTAAATAGTCTAAATGTTTGTTTTAGGGGACTGATACAGTAAAGAGTGAAATATTATATAGAGGTTAAAAGGATTAAGAGTCATTACTATTCTCTGAAGTTGAAAGATCTTCAAGGTATAATTAAGTTGCAGCTTCATCCCTTTAATAACTTATGTCCTGAAGCAGTTTATTTAACCTCTTTGTGCCTCTGTTTCCTCATGTGTAAAACAGGGATAGGAATACGGACCTCTCATGAGGATTAAATGAGTGGATACATATAAAGGGCTTAAAACAATGTCTAATGCATATTAAATACAATATGTATGCATGATTGTTATTATGTATTAAGGTAGAAAAATGACATAGTACAATATGTATCGTGTCATCTCACCTGTGTAAAAAAAAAAACTTGCATGAAAGTTACATAACCAATATTTATAATATCTTTCTGAAAGAAGATACAAGAAACTGTTGGCAGGTGATATATCTAGAAGTTGTTAACAGAGGCTAAAGACTGGCCAGGAAAGGGGCCATTTTATCATTTTATTCCCATCTGTACTGTTTTTAATTTAAAACAAAGTGCTTGTGCTATTTGTAAAATGACCCCCCCAAAAGCCAATAACAAAATTAATGTTTGAAACATTTATTTACTAAATCACTTTGAGACTGATCTACACGAATTCAACAAATAAAATATTTAATGGAAAATTGTAGTGAGCAATGCAATATACAGGTCATGCTGCTGTGACAGGTTTGTAAATTCTCAAAGTCAGAGAAAACGACCATGGCCCCGTTTCCCAGATTGCCACTTTTAAGGTGGAAATGGCTTCCAATTATTATTACTAACATTATTAAATATTATTAATAATCATTGTTAAATATTATTCTTATCATTTTAGTTCTGCAACTTACTAGCATAGCGACCTTGGCAGGTTTTATAACTTCTATGGCCTCTTTTTCTTCATTTGAGTGTAACAATTGTTCTTACATCAGGACAGCAGTGAGGATTAAATGAGATAATGCATGTTAAGCACTTTGCACTAGCATATAGTAAGGGCTCTAAAGTGCATGGTAATAATAATAATTTTATCCTCATCATCTTATATTAACCACACTCAGGGGCATTTCCCCCTACTAAGACCATTCTCCTGAACCCCATGCAAGGGAAGAACTGATTCAAAGAAAAGCTTCTGAACAATTCAAGCTTCTTTCTTTCAGACACCATTCTCTACATCCGTAGATGAACCCTTCTGGATAGTGGGCAATGGAGAAGACTGATGTAAAAAGGAACAGTCCATAAAAAACTGACTTACTATTTTCCAGGTACTTTGAAGCTCTGGAACCCTGGCCAACAAATATGCTTGGGTAAAATGAATTTCCAACTCCCAAGAAAAACCAAACCAAAACCAAACCAAACAATGACAATTGCTTTCTCTGCTCTGAAAGAATGCCCCACACATCCCTGCCTTTGCATAAGATGATATCATCAAGACACCATCATTCAATGCCAATTTATGAGAATCAGCAATGCAAAGTAGAAAATTAAGTCATGGTGGGGATGTAGGACAGGGGTATAATTAACACTGACAGGTGCTTGGATTTTTTTAAAACCAACATCAGGAACACCACACAACTACAGTGTAATGTAAAACATTCTCCTGAGCTGGCAGGGAAGTGGACTGTGCAACCCACAGGGTCTCCGTTCCAACTCTAATTGCTATTATTCTCTGGGATGTGATATCTTAATCAGAAACAATAGCTTGTCTAATTGACTGAGGTTGGGAGGAGGCCTGCTACCTCTCACAGATAACTGAACAGCGAGCACAGTAAATGAGTAATGCAGGGAAATTAAGAAAGGACAATTCAGACAGTGAGATCAGTTAGATTGTGAACCATCACACAAGCGGAGGCCCAGAAGCTTCTTCACTCAAAATACTGAAGACTAGAAAGGTGACACCGAGAGCATCTTCTGAGCAATTATCTTTTATTTGCAAGATTGGATGGTCTATTTTCTTTTTCAAATATAATGTGAAATAATTGCTCACCTTTATAATGTGTCTTTCATTCAAGAAGCTTAAACTCACATATAGCATGTTTGTATCTCTGATCATCATGACAAAATGGTTTACTGTAATCTCAAATTTTCAGATGTGGAAGTTAGGACAAAAGTGATCTATTATCTCCAATATACCAGATGTATTATCATACATAAAATGAAATGTAATATAGGAAGGATCCTATATGAGAAATAATGAGTCTAGTACAAAACTCTTATGTCCCCAAACATATACGAGGAATATTCAGTGTAAACAACACAGCATAGCTATTTTGATTCAAACCTTTTGCTGGCATGTACCTGGACAAAAGAGAAAACATCTTTTCTCTGAAAGTCATTTTCTTAGAGAGTATTTGCTTATACAGTTTGAATATACTTAAGCTACAAGTCTGACTGCAAAGTCAGAATGCAGTTTGAAAGCAAAGGACCGAGAGCCAGGAGACCCTGCTTCTTCCTGGCAAGGCATGTGATTTTTTTAGTCAGGTCACTACATGTCTCTAGAGTGACATTTCCTTTATGTTTCCACTGCCAAGGACTCCTTTCTTTTTCTCCCATCCCAGAAGAGCCACCCTTATCTGTCACACGTCATTTCCTACATCATCGACCTATTGCTCCTCACCCCTTAGTTTATTTTTATTGCTGTTTGCTCATCACCTGCCAATCAACTTTTGATTAGGAGATAAATATTATTATTACACCCAAGTGAAACAACCACCTGATCTGTTGAATTACTCTGGGTTAAGCATCCATTAATGCTCTAGAACATTACCATCAGTCCATGCCTCTCTGTTCCTCCCTATCAGGGCTTCCACAGGTCCAGGGGCCCCAAGCTGGGAGTACTAGACAAGGTTCCTCAAACTCCAATGAACGAAGAAGGGATGATTAAGGACAGGGTATACCTGAGAGCCTCCTCTTTCAAGAACTCCATTCCACCACAGTTGCCAAGTGGGTGCCCAGGCTTAGGGTTGAGAGACCTTCCAACTTTTAGTTAGAAACTGGGATTTTTATGTGAAGCTCATGATGTTTAAATATCGGCCACCCCTGCATTCATCACCTCTAAGATGCCATCATTTCAGATGCATCTTAATTTCTCAGAAGTTAAATTTTTTTCAAGTGCTTTCTAGAATCAGTGAAGTATAGTAGGTTTATGTTTTTTAAAATAGTTTATAATTTTTGCTTGACAAAATTCTAACTTATATGTAAAAGGATCATGGGACTGAGCTGAGCCACTGGCCAGCGGTTTTGCTTTCTTAATTCTTGCCTAGTCCACACGTTCTCCAATAGCCTTTCTAGCTCTAATATTTGATTATTTTACTCAGTCAACAACATTGAAATGATAATAAACGGAAACCTTCTAAAATATAATCTTCCCCAGGAAAACCAGTATTAGAACAAATTAAGAACTTTGTAAGTCCTCGGTAAGACATATCAAACACACCCCCCTTTAAATAAACGTATATAGAACTAAATGAGAGTTGGTTCCAATTTGGTTCACTGACATACTACGCTTCATATAAAATTAAGAATTTATCTATTGTTACTGAGTTAAACTTTATATTTTGAAACCATGATCTGTGTTTTCAGGGCTTAAACATTTTCACAGCACTTCTACCTCCCAGACTCCTGGCTCACGTTGCCTCACAGGCCCTACACAAAGCACTGGTCTATTTCACCCTTCAAGTTAGGACCTACTGTGTGTCAGGTGCCAGGTGATTGTATGTGTTATGTCATTTCATCCTCACATAGCACTCTGAGGTAGGTGTCATGCAGCTCTCACACTTAGATGGAAACCGACTCTTAAAGAAGTTAAAAGACTTGCCGTGTGCCACAGTTGGTAACATTTGGCCCTTCCTTATTCCTCTGGCCATCGCCATGCTCTCTGTGCCCTGGAAAACGAAGCAGTGCTCACTAGCACAAAGGGTCCTTCTTCCCAAAGCTTCTGGCTGAGTTTGGCCAACGGAAAAGAGCAGCAGCAAGTTAGAAGGAAGGAGGAGAGAGCGATCTCAGAATATTTTCCCTCAGGCTCCCTTCCTGAGTGCTCATAACAAGCTGACGGGGACCCCCTTGTTATGAGGTGGTCCTCTCCACGTAGCCCTCTGTCCTCTGAGTCTGATCGTGTCCTTTCTCTTGCCTCTTCAGGCACAGGGGTAACAGCCCTCAGGTTCTGCACTATTCCTGGAGGTTTCCCTGTAAACTGCCCACAGCTTTGTAAATAGCCTCTGTATTAATAACTCTCTTAAAAAATATGCATATTGTAGGTGCCAGGCTGAGAAAGTCCCAAGGACCAATCAGAGATTCAAGTTTAGGTCCCAACAATTCAGAATCAAGAATTCTTTTCACCAAACCACAGAACTTCTCAAATATCTCCTTAAAAAGACTCTGAGCATGTGGTATCACACTGGTCTGTTTCTAAAAGGGGGAAAAAATAATTTAAAACAGTTGATAGGGCTTCCCTGGTGGCGCAGTGGTTGAGAGTCCGCCTGCCGATGCAGGGGACGCGGGTTCGTGACCCGGTCCGGGAAGATCCCACATGCCGCGGAGCGGCTGGGCCCGTGAGCCATGGCCGCTGAGCCTGCGCGTCCGGAGCCTGTGCTCCGCAACGGGAGAGGCCACAACAGTGAGAGGCCCGCGTACGGCAAAAAACAAAAAACAAAACAAAACAAAAAACAGTTGATAGTTGCTTCCTGTGGCATAACATCAAATACCATTTCTTTGAGAATCGCCTAGTACCTGTGAACTATTTAGAAAAAAAATTGTTATGTAAATCCAAGATATTAATAGTATATCATTTTTGCCCAGTGATAAAAGCGTCAGTGACACAAGGCTACTATAGGATAAAACCATTTCAGCAGG
>NW_006785484.1:224494-233563 GCF_000442215.2 Lipotes vexillifer | reverse complement strand
CAGCAGGAGAACATCTTTAGGAAACAGATTCTACTACAAAGGAATTCACTTTGTATAAGAAGTATAGGTTTGTTGAATTCAAAAAGGTGTCAGAAGATTTACTAATGCAAGGAGGCACACAAGATTATCTGTACCTTGAGAACGGAATGTTTCGTTTCCTATGGCATTAGTCAATGGTATCATTAATTGCACAGGTGGTCACCTGGAACTGCTTCGGGCATACCTCAATATTTGGTTCCAATAGACATTATAAAATAACTTTCCTTAATGCCGATAATATTCCTCTTCTATTGCTTTTTATTCATATAGCTTCTATTCATATACTAACTAGCTCACCAAGCAATTCTGGGTTCCAGTTTATTTTTCTGAAAACTAATGATAATATAATAATAAGAAGTAAAACAACAAGTATTTTTGATGAACACTTACTATGTTCTGTTTTCCCCCTTTTAAAACTGGCCCACGGTAAGCCATCTACATGCATTTCCACAATGTATGTATCGTATTTAATAGTTACATCATAGAATCATACTAGTATCATTATCCCCAAGTTACAGATGAGAAAACTGAGAGCCAGTGTGTTTATCTTGCCCAAGGTCAGACAGCTCAGAGATAACAGAACTGAGACATCAATCTACTGCAAAGACAGCACTCTTAAGCGTTTTCCAGAGGTACAAAGTCAAATGCAACCTAAGACCAGGTAGGTACACAGAATTGATGGTGCCAGCTGGGAGCAGAACAGGGAGGGTTATAAAATTGGAAAGTAGATGCCCCACCTAAAGGGACAGTCACTGTTCAGCTCCAGCTGATCAATCATTTCCATAAGAAATGAGGACACAGTGTAGCCATGTCTTCGAAAGTTTTTCAAGAGAAGTGGAAATCCTGAATTTTTATATATGAATCTCCTAATTTTTAAATGCAGGTTATCACCCAGTAAAAATAGTTTCAGTGTTCAAACTAAGCTCATGGACCACAGGTCTGTGGCTTGTGCTTTTGTCTTAGCTCCCTGGTAAACAGAGAAGGCTCATTTCTACAATCCTTCGAACATCACCAAGGCCCTGGACTTAGTTACAGCAAAGGTGACCAACCCATCTTCGTTTGCCGGGGACTTTCCTGGTTTCAAAACTGTAAGTCCAAGGCCCCGGGAAACCCCAGCCCCAGGCAAAGTGGGATGAATGGTCACCTAGTTAAAGCAGAGAATTGGCTTCTGGCATCTACAAAACTCCAGAAGGTCAAATAACCTGACCTTTAGCATGTGTCCTTTCGGGGGGGAATTTCACTCTCCTTGGAGGTGCTAATTTGCTAAAGCTTTTGGTCTCCACTTCAAAAATTAAACTGCCCATGAAGCCGGGATGTAACATTCCCTAGGACAGCCCCCCAAAGCGAGTTTCCGAGAAACTCTCTCAGTGAGCAAAGGAGGGCACCAGAAAGCAGGCGGACATCCCGAGAAAGCTTCCGGTTGTTGTTTGTTAGAGAACCCTAATTCGAATCCAAATGGGAGCTCGCCATTATCGGGGACTCACACAGCTCCAGGTAAACAGCTAATGAGCAGGCTGCCAGTTCCATTTTTATCAAGAGCCCTCCGAGACTCAACCGTGCCGTTTCATAAAATATGCAGATGATGGTGCGGGGAGAGGAGCAAAGGCTTTGAAAATGATTCACACAACCTAAAAATGATGTTGAAAAGGGAGGAATTAAATATTCACAAAGTGAGAGAAATTAAGGCATATTAACTGTTAGAATGTGGAAATGAAATGAGTAGCATGTACAGAGTTGATGAGAACTGCATGATTACAGATCTGTCAAAAGTTTCTAATTCTGACACCGCGTGATGCGGAGGTGCTAGTTGGCTGGTAAGGGCAAAATATTAGGTATGGGACAAGCCGCACGACGCTGACAGATCAGAGTCAAAGGGAGGAAGACACAGCAGTGATTAACATCAGGCTCCGCTCTGCGCTGAGGGTGAACTCCACGTTCGCAAAATGAATACTAATTACGAGCACAGAACAGACTTCAAGTTGGCCAGACGCTGATGCTGAATGTGGCTATTAGGTCTGTAATGAGGAAAGCACAAGAAGGCCTGAAGGCCAGAGAGGCTAAATTCAGTGAGGTCATCCCACCCTCCACTTTTAGGGGGTGGGAAGCCAAGTTGTGGCCCATCCAAACTAGAATTAGCAGTAATTATTATATAATATGTAATGATGGGATTTAAATGGCTAACACATTTTCTCTGCTGAGATCATTTAGACATGATTCATACAAATGATTAAATTAATAGATCTTCCTCTTTTCGGTCTGCCAGGCAGCTTAAACTAGATTTTTCAACACAGACTGATCCTAGTGAAATCATATGGATAGAGAGATTTACGGAAATTGCAGGAGGAACTGGTTCCATGTATAAGGGCACACTAGGGTTTAAAGAAATTCACAAATTCCCCTCAAGGATGAACACAACTCTTGGCCCTTTCTCCTTTTTCTTATCTACCTATATTTTTAAAGGAGGTTTTAGGGGTAAAGATATAAAATCACCCCCTCAAAAATAAAGAGATACAAAAATAAATAAATAAATAAAGAGACACAACACCAAAGGCTAAACAAGTATTTATAGAGTTGCTTTCCTTACATCTAAAATGCAGCCGCTTTTCTAAGAAAACAACTGACGTATGTAAAAATAGATTTTAAATAATAACACGGAGCTGAGAGAATTTTAAAATTTAATGCCAAAGGAAAACAGTTTAAAAGATGATAGTATTTGCATATCAGGTATTCATGATTTCAATGCAGCATAGAAATTTCCAAGAGAAAGTCAAGAAAAGATAAACAAATTGCAAACAAAAAGAAAAGCTTAGAGTCATCTTTAATAAAGCATTTCTCTGCTAACATTCCTCCTTAAATCCCATCATTGCCATTGGATTTGGGTTTTTTTCCTCCTGCAGAAGTATAAAGCAGTTATCAGGGACCTGAGGAACTGCCAGAGACCCACCGCGTTTTCTGAGTGGAGGGTTTTCTAGTCCCATCAGCTGCACAACATACGAGCAAATTAACAGGCACTTGGGGAGGAAGCCCACAGTGTGAGGCTCAGGCATGTAATAATTAACATAGCCTTGCTACCTCCGTGGCATCTTGGGATGAAAATATTAATCATTCACAGCTGTGATCGCCTCAAAATCTATTTTATGGCTTTGACACATCCATGAATAATGCCACTTACTATAATGTGCAGAATATCAGAAAGAATATTTTTACAGCATGGCTGTTTTTCTATAATACACTGTCAAAAGCCTGGTTCCTGCAGCATCTATGGAAAAAAGAACATAACACAAACCTACTTCTATACTATACTTTACTGAGCACCTACTACGCGCCAGAAATTCCATGTATTTTTTGCTCACGCCTTACAATGGCACTATGAAGGCAGTGCTGTTATTATCTCCATTTTATAAATGAAGAAATGGAAGACTGAGAGGTGAAGGTCAAACTGTCCAAGAAATAAAGGCAGGATATGAATCTCAGTCTGCTTTGGTCCAAAGCCCATGATCTTCCGACAGCATGACATTGGTTTCCACGGAACCCTCACCTTCCTTGGTCTCTGGGCGAATCACCTTGGCAATTAATTCATTTATAGAATTATTCAGAATGTTTTCTCCACTGCTTCATCACTTTCATCACCCTTCTTTTTTATGTTTCTTACCCTTGATGTGAGCACTTAGCTCAAGTTCACACCCTTGCCAATTCATTCTCCACACTGTGGTCAGAGTGAGTTTCCCAATGTAAATCTAGTTGGGGGGCTTCCCTGCCTAAAACCATCACTTCACTTAGGATAAAATGGACAATACGTTGCCTACAACATCCCAGGTGATCTTGAACATCCTTTGTGCCACCCTCCCCCACCAGCTTCATCTCCTGTACCCCCCTTTCGAGATCTTTTACTAACATCCCGCAAAGAGGAGGTCTCTGCGTTCCTCAAAGCCATCAATCTCATCCCATCTCAAGCCCTTCCACATGACTAAGATGTTTCTGCCCGTAACACTGCTTTTCTAACACTACTGTCCCCAGTCCCGTACGCTGGCTAATTCTTTCTCATTCTTTGGATGTTCCTTCACTTTTAAATTTCATATTCTCAGAACTGACACCCCTATCTCCTTAGTCTACTTTGAGTTTTCTAGACGCTCTCAAACTCTACCCATGTTCTCCCTGGCAATTGTCACTATCGTAGTAAACTGTTCTTTGTGCGATTGTTTGTGGCATAACATCTGGCCCCCATGAGAGATTTTTTTTTTTTTGAGGTTACGCGGGCCTCTCACCGCTGCGGCCCCTCCCACCGCGGAGCATAGGCCTCGGACGCGCAGGCCCAGTGGCCACGGCCCACGGGCCCCGCTGCCCCGTGGTACGTGGGACCCTCCCGGACCAGGGCACAAACCCGCGTCCCCTGCATCAGCAGGCAGACCCCCAACCACTGCGCCACTAGGGAAGCCCGCCATGAGAGATTTTAAACTCCATGATGGCAGAGACTATGATTTCAGGGTCAGGCACATAGCTGGTGTTCAGTAACTGTGTGTTGACAGAAGGAAGGAACGAAGGAAAGACTGAATGAAGCATCTTAATTTTCGGCCAGGATCCTCTCCACCGGCACCTTCTCCATTGCCTTAATTCAACAGGGAAGGCTTTCTTTGCTGACATTCACACTCTTGGCAACAGCCAGGAGTGACTGCATCAGGAGCACTGACTCCCTCCCCCCAGGCTCCCAGAACTTCTGCAGCACACCTGTCTCAGGTGGTTGTAATATTGTGCTGTAATTGCTTGTTTGCACGGTGCGCTCCCTCCCTCTTAGACTATGAACTCCCCAGGGCAAGAACTCACATGGTATCTGTATCCCTTCAGCATCCAGCACAGAGCCTGAGCACACGAGGTGCTCAGTAAATGACTGTTGAAAAACGATTTCATTAGGGAATGACTCAGTGAGTAATTGAACAAGTAACTAGGGGAATTAGTAAGTTAGGGAGTTAACAATAAAATAAGTGAAAGTGAACATGAAAACAATTATTCACCCAAGTGTTTCCTAAGGTGTAGTGCCCATCCCATTGGTGAGACACAGATAACTTTGAGGAATACACAACTTTTTAATTTTAGTTGCTAAGGAATGACAAAATAGAGTTAGAAAAAAATTAATTTGCACATTCTTTATATCATTGATATTATTACTTAGGACAATTCGAGTTAAATAAAAATATTAAGTGAATATAATATTACTATTACCAAAAGTTACTTGGGTATGGCAATAATGATGAAATTGGTATTATAAATAAGTGAGCCTTGGGAACATATGGTTTGAAACTGAGTGGGGGAAAAATGCCCTAAGATTTCATGAGCTTTTACTATGTACCAGGCACTGTTTTAAGTGCTTGATCTATATAAACTTGTAGAATCTTCATTATAGGAGTGAAAACCATGCCATTTTACAGTCTCTTCTCACTCTATGCTTCTCTCAGAAAGAGTTTCACACGCGTTCCCAGGCAACAGGGTCATGACTGCTCCAAACCAACCAACTCTCCTTCTCTTTCCAAATTGTTTTCTCATACTTCTTTCTCTGCCTGAAATGCTTTGTCCCTAATGTCCTTTGTGCGAATCCTAAATCTGAGTTCGGACTCGGCTCCTTGGTAGCTGGGGGCCACCGGATAACCCTCCTGCCTACATCTTCCTTTCCTTCAGGAGTCAAGTGGAGGCAATAACAGCCCAACTCCTCGGGTTGCTGTGAGGAGTAAGCGGGATGAATGTATTGCAAGCTAGCGAAGCACCGTAACTGGCACATGTTAACCCTCAGCATGTGGTGGCTTTTATCCTGCAGTGGGTTGAGCTCAATCCATATACTCAGGAGTACAAATAATACATTTATTTTCCTGATCCTAAATTTCATTTCATTTTCAAGCCCTGTTCCACCAGGTGGTAGGAACTTAATTGACTCAGGGTCTCACTTCCTCCGTTTCTTTGAGGTTGAATCTTAAATTCCAGAGATGGAGTTTCAGGTCACTGGCCACGGTTACTTATCTGTATGGATATGCAATTATATGCCCTCATTTAATCTTGGTCATGAGAGTTAAAGGTGTCTCTTCTCACCACAACACACAAAGCCCCAAAAGCGATCCTTGCAACTTCCAGGCCATGTCTGAACTCTGATTCTCCCCACTCTGCACTATGGAAACGGAAGGCTGGGCACTGCATTAGACCATCTGCCTATCATCCTGCATCAGTCCAGATGTGGTCGCAGAGAATATTTGTACACTGAGGCACTTAACGACTGCTGGAAGGATTGCAGCGTCACCTTCTAGGTGTGACTTCTGAAACCACACTGCAGAACTGACTTGCCAGGGAGCTGCAACCTCTGCAAACATCAGAAATATGAAGAATCAGAAAGCTGCCCCTGGAACTATTGGCTTCAGGACCACTTCCTGATTCAGGATGAATCCATAACAGCTGGCTCCAGAGCCACGCCTGCCATATTTGCACTGGCAATAACATAGATGCTCCACACGCTGCCTCTCGATACCCACAAAACCAGCAGCTGGGTACTAGGACTGCCTTTAACACTGCTATGGAAACCCCAATCTTCCATGACTATGCATTGCAGAAGAAACCACAGAAGTGACTTCAACCTCACTCCCACCTTCTACTTCTTAGGAAAGTGCAAGGTGGGGCAAGGATGAGGAAGGAAGGAAGAACTTGAAGACAACTACCAAGGAGTTTCTAAGATACCGGGCACCTTAGGTCTCTTTCCAGCCTTTGTAGGCTCTGTACAAATTCTGGGTGCACAAATTTTGTCATGCAAGCCCTTTCCAATGCTTTATCCTCTCAATGTTCTCTTCACAACCACTCTGCTGGCATTACTATCTCCCCATTTTACAGGTGAGGGAACTGAGGCTGACATGAGTAAAGTATTTTAACACCACATAGCTGCAGGGATAGAGTCAGGTTTGTTAATTATAAAACTTATTCAACTTGGATTACTGATACAAAATTAGGTTAAAAAGTGAATATCTATTTGGAATAAAAAATCAGGACAAATTATAAATTTTAAAAAGCTAACAAACCACAAAATCACAAAATCTGGGCAAATAATATTTTATTAACTGCCTGACATCTCTAAAATACTTTTCTTACATTTTCTTTTTTTTTTTTTGGCTTCATGCTCTTTGACTATCTCATCAAGACAAAGACTTTTATAAAACATTTTTCTATGGAGAAAATAGAAAAATTACTTAGTTTTTCCCTTAGCATGGCTGATCAAAATCTTTTCTACTATTGGTAGTTTACAAATATTTATGCAAGCTTTACAACTCATTATTGGTAATATCCTATAAATTTTTAGGATAATTGTCAAATTTGGGAAAGTTTCTTCCCCAGGTGAACTATAGAATTTTAGAGAAATTTCAAGTTTTTTGTGTAGTGACTAATCTTAAATTCTTTGAATTAAGGACTCCCAGTTACCGGTTTGTTACTGATGTTCTTACTTAATGGTGTATTCTGAGTTTTATGTTATCTCATCTATGTTAGAATTTTGTGCCAAGTCAGCAAGAAATTTAAACAGTGAAATTATGATAATTTTTAAAATTTCCATTAAAAAATAATATACGGTGCATCTATAATTATGTATGTTGTATTAATGAGTATACTCCTGAAAGAACAGAACTTCCAATTGGACGAAGTGTTGATAAGAGTCAAATCCTCCACTAGTGTACATAGCTGGTATTCAGAAGCATATTCCACAGACTAGCTTCTGACTCCTTATATGCTAAACCATGTTTCTCTTCTACTGCCCACTGGTGGTGCAGACACTTTAGCATATATTCACATTGGAGGACTGCCACTGACTTTGCACCTCCCCACCATAGCACTGGGTTTATTGGCACAGTGGTTATAGGAGTGTTCCCAGAAGTCACTCCTACACCAGGACACCGGCTGTACCTTAACCGTAAATAAAAGTGACAGAGGAGGACATAAAGATATTACATTAAGCACTCAGTAAATCGATCATCTCCTATTTCCTATAACCAGACCTTAAAATGACAATGGCCATTCTAATGCCACCTAATTCAAAGGGAAGTAAGAGTGGGAAAAGACTGCATCTTAAACAACTGTGTTTAAAACACTTTACTTTCACAGATGTTAACAGATACATATCACCATGGCAACACACTGGAAGGACCCCTCCCAGGGCCTGAAATGTGCGAGTCTCTGAGGGCTAAGCATGCTTGGCCTCAAGGTATATCAGTGCAGCCAGAAACCCAGATCTAGAACTTCTAACTCCTGCAACAGGGCCTCTTTCCACGATGCCTGAAGACCTCCCTGTTCCAAGAAGCATCTGCATAGTCTGCGGACATCTGTTTGCTTTATATTAGCCACAATGAATAATCAGAAGCAGAGACACAGCCACTTAACGTATATCAACCACTCCTCTGTGAGTGAGCTGTCATCCTCCAGGTCGCTTTGCCCGAGATAGGGAAATTGATAGGTCACTAGTGTCTGTGAATAGCACTCAAAAGGTATCACATTTATTTTAGCTGCAGCTTCGAATCAGTGGCTATCTGCATTATGAAGAACATCATTCTATAAAACACATTTGGTCTTCATTTTTCAAATGCTCCTGAAGGGAACATATGGTAATCTGTTTAACTCTATATTCCACAGAGATACCCCATCCACCAAACACTCATGCTATTTTTATTATAAATTCATGTCCTTTTTATACCCTAAATATTTCCCCTTTCTGCTTAGATGGGTAAAAATACCTGAGGCTATAAGACTACCCTGTTAACCATCAAATTCATGAGTCACACCCTCCAGTCATTAAATACAAGAGAAATGTTATTCTCAGCAGATTAACAAGTGCATATTGGCACAGACCCATATTCTTCTGGGTTTTAGACATGAGCTATTTTGAAGTTATTTGTGCTTTACCAGCACCCATGCTAACATAAGCTCTCTGTTTGAACTTCTGAATTAGTCTTCTCCTTTAGAAGATAACCCCGTGGGCTTCCCTGGTGGCACAGTGGTTGAGAGTCCGCCTGCCGATGC
>NW_006785484.1:202480-224035 GCF_000442215.2 Lipotes vexillifer | reverse complement strand
TTTCTTCTTCCTTTCTGATTAGGATGACTTTCATTTCCTTTTCTTTTTCTATTTCTTTTTTTTTTTGCGGTACACAGGCCTCTCACTGCTGCGGCCTCTCCCGTTGCGGAGCACAGGCTCCGGACGCGCAGGCTCAGTGGCCATGGCTCACGGGCCCAGCCGCTCCGCGGCACGTGGGATCTTCCCGGACCGGGGCACAAACCCGTGTCCCCTGCATCGGCAGGCGGACTCTCAACCACTGCGCCACCAGGGAAGCCCAATTGTCCAGTTTTGAGGCTATATTTCAAAGTCTGATTATTTTCCCAGATCTGCATATTGCTCCTCCTTGCTTCTACTCCCCCATCAACAGTGTCATTTAAAACACTGATTTCACTTCTTAAATATCCCTAAGCTCACTGCCCATCCCTACTTTCAATGAGAGCTCAGTGTGGAATATGACAATGGGAACTCCAGGCCTTCGTTCCAGTGATAGTTATTATTGATGCTCAATCCCTAAAACAGAGCTGGCATTTAACTGGAAGTTGCTTGCCAATGCAAGGAAGGAAGCATAGTTCCTAAAATTTGGTTTGTGAGAGAGGAAGAATTTCTTTATAAAAAACCAATACAGTTCTTTCTCCCAAAGCAGGCATAAACATGATATATAACCTGCCTTTCTTTACACATATCAGCATTTACAAAAGATGGTCTATGACCAGGCAATTTTCTGTGGTCAAACATATTTAGAAAACACTTCATTTTAAATCCCTCTCTTTGGTTTTCATAATGCAAATTAGTGTATTTAAGGCTCTAGAAGTCCTTTGCTAAAACAAACAAAATCTAACTTAAAAAAAAAAAAATTTCCCAATTGCACTTGATCATATGACTCTTTTTCCTTTAACATCCACCAAAACTAATGTCCACAAAGCACTTTGGGTAATGCTGCCATAATTAATATTTTCTGATTTTTCAATGGCATATTATGCTTTTAATGAATAGATTGTATGCAACTGAGGAGCATCTCAATAGGTTTCAGAAGATTTGATTAAACTCTTTTCTTAAGTTTGAAAAAAATAATAAATATGCTTGCATAAAATAATGTAGAAATTTTATGTAAACCTCAGAATTAAGTATCAAAATTCAGAGTCTGAGTTCTGAAGACCTTGAGTTGCCTTGCAGCAACATCTCCCAATCATAATTAACAGAATTAGGCAACTGATTAACCAATTATTCATTCATTGTTCACTTATTTATTCTTATTTATTAAACAACCACTTTATATACACTACCAAATGTAAAATAGATAGCTAGTGGGAAGCAGCCGCATAGCACAGGGAGATCAGCTCAGTGGTTTGTGACCACCTAGAGGGGTGGGATAGGGAGGGTGGGAGGGAGATGCAAGAGGGAGGGGATATGGGTATATAGGTATAGGTATAGCTGAGTCACTTTGTGATACAGCAGAAACTAACACACCACTGTAAAGCAACTATACTCCAATAAAGATGTTAAAAAAAAAAAAAAGAAACCAACTAACCACTATGTGTCAAGCACTGTTATAGGCACTGAGATACCATGAATAACATGTCCACAGGGCATTTGTAGCCTCTTGGAAAAATAAACACTTATAAATAATAACACAAATACATATTTAATTTTAACTGATGTAAGTTCTATAGAGGAGAAGAAATTAGTGCAGTGATAATATGAAACAGGAGAAAATCATCCAACTTTGAAGAGAAGAAAGATGTCAGGGAGGGCTTCCTGGAGGAGGTTACATTAGGCCATCACTGAAAGGGTTATTTGAGACAGATCAGGATGAGGCAGCGCAAAGAGTATTTCTCAGCCCCCACAAAACAGAATATGCAGGAAGGAGTTTTGCTGACTCAAAGAAATGGAAGAAGGCCATGTGGCTGGAATCTGGAAACAACAAGAGAGGAAGTGTGGGATAAAACTAGAGAGGTAAGTAGGGGTCAGGCCTTCTAAGTCTTGGAAAGCCAGTAAATGTATATGAATCTTTTAATCCTAAGATCAGTTCAAAGCATGGTTCATCAAACCTTCCAGTTTTAAGGTAGGATTAAAAAGAGTTCTTGGTTTGGAAAATAAAATGGACTCTAGCCTGAACCGCTTAAGCATTACTTTTTATCATTAGATAAAAGATTATATCCAAAAATGATAAGAATTAAGCAGCCCAAATAAAAGAGGTTCAGTTATAGAAGATGAACCGAGCCAGTTCTAAATCCAAGAATTCAGCGGTCATGAGGTGAAAATGTGCTACAGCCTATCCAAAAGCTGTATCTCGCATAAAAGCAACCAAGAGACCCATCACATAATCAGTATAGCCCACAGGGGAGCTGTGGCCCCAAATCCATTTTACCTTTTATCCCTCTCTGATACATCTGAAATATACTGGTTTGAATCGCAGTAAGTGAATGAGGAGAAAAGGTAGGATTTCCATCTCCTCAGCACAATACGCTGCTCAGAACAAGCCATCTTTATAAATAATTCCATATTATCCCAGTCATACTGTTTGGGTATTTGGGACTTATTTAATGAAATGGCTGGCTTTAAATATTTCCAGAAGTAGGCTTTTAAAATTCAGAGCATTTGTCTTCAAGACTAGAGGTCAGGATTTGTGATCAAATAGTATCCCCTCGGACTTGAAATACTGTATATGACCCATGACTATAAGAAGGGTGGCCTCCCAGAAGTTAGTAGCTAGTTCTGGGGGAAGAAAATGCCTGCGTGAAGTTATTTATGATCAATAATACTACTAATAAAATTGCCTTAATTCTCCAAACTATTCCATTTGTCTCCTTTATCGCTGCAAAATGGCATGTGCAAGATACTAGGCACTCACCAGTGAAACCTTCCCTTTCCTATGCCTCTCTGCCCAGATCCAGGCAGTCTTTGAGTCTTGTTGGATCTATCCAACAAGATCTATCTCCTCCCCTCCCCTTTTCAAGCCAACAAAACCCGATCAGCTACTTTCCTAGGGTGATGAAAAGACCGTGGGCTTCTCTATCATAAAGATCTGGGCTCAAATCCAGGTTCACATTTCAGAGAGGTTGCTGCCCTTCTCTAAGCCTTGTTTTCTACAGAATGGGGATGGGGTCAGGTTCGAGCGTGCAACCTGAAGCCAATCTACCTGAGTTCCATTCATGGCTCTCCCGTGTGATTTTGGAAAAGTTATTTAACCCCTACAAATCTCAGTTTCCTCATCCAGAAAATGGGGATAACAACAGTAGGTCTGTTGTGAGAACAGTGAGATAATACTGTAAAACACCTAGGACGGTGCCCCATGCTGAGTGAGCCTTCGGTGTTGATCAGATCGTGAGTAGTAAGACAAGATGTGGTCCCACTAGGGCTCGTCCAGATGGCATCTCAGGAGGGCACTCAGGTCCTGCAGGATCACCTTCTCCTTATGCCACGTGCCCCTCATAACGTCATACTCTGGCCCCAATCTACCACATTTTGTTACACAGATGCGCTAATCCCTGATCCCCTGAATCTCCCCCTCCTTTCTGTTCCCCTGGCTGTACCTCAAGGCAGCCTGCTTTCACCCCTTTCCTGGTTTGGTAGCTCTTTAGGTCAGGGACGACGTCTTGTTTCATGTACAGGTAGTTGACAGTAAACACAACACATATTTTTTTTGGTAAAAAATATTTGGCGCATGTGTTGCCCTGCCCCATAAAGCTGCATCCTCACTGGATTAATTCCTCACCCAAAGAAATGCAGGACAGCAGGGCAGCTGTGTGTTGAGCTGCTGTGCCTGCTGCAAAAACCAGCCCCATACAGAAGGATCTGACATCCCCTCCCCACAGCCTGAAGACCACTGGACCCAATTTCAACCTGGGCATTGGGAGATTCAGGATTCAAGTTGCCCAAAATCAATCCGAAGGGGGACATTCACATTTTGAAATTTTACTAGTTTTTACTAGGTTCCTCTTTCTACCACACTAGAACAATGTGATCAAACAAATAAACTTTTTTAGTACAGTCAAGTTTGGGGTTTGTTTTTTTTTAATTTTTATATTGTTGGTGAGGCATATTGTGAAAGCAGCATATGATAGTGTTTAAGAGCACTTCCTGGGTTGCAGTCCAGACTCATTAGTACCCTCAAGCCAGTCACTGATCTTTCAGTCCTTTTCTCACCTATAAAATGGGAAATAATATTAATTTTTCATTAAATTGTCACATAAACGGTTAGAATATTGCCTGGAACATAATATTCATCCATTAGCTAATGACGTTAGTAGTTACTTCAAATGACAGTCTGTAGTAACCACGTGTACAACTTGATTCCCCCAGCCCCCAAACTCGATCAAATCTTACTGTTAGGTATGTTCTTGTAAGCTTCCTTTATAGGCTGTTGGGGGCGGGGGGAGCACCTGCTCTGTGCCACGCACTATTCCCCATGGTCGGGATATAAGTGTCAAAACAGACCATGTTGCTGTTTTTCTGCAAGGGGAAAAAAAAAAATTAACAAATATATAAACAAGATAATTTGGCTTATATGCACCATGAAGTTCATAGTGCAGAATGATGTGACAGAAAACTAACAGAGGGACACTTCTGATAAGTGGTTAGGGATGAGTTTTCTGAGAAGGTGACATTCACACTGAGATCTAAGTATAGCAAAGGAATTATCATGCAAACAGGAGAATAGAATACCGGAAAGGTCGGAAAAAATACAATTAATCAAGTACTTATCTGAATAACATCTATCTCACTCATGTAGACCAAAGATCAGGAAACTACAGCTTCTGGGACAAATCTAGCCAGTGGCCTGTTTTTTTAAATGAAGGTTGATAAGGATGAAGACATGCCCATTTGTTTATGGGCTGTCCACAGCTACATTCTTGCTACAAAGGTAGAGCTGAGTAGTTGTGACAGAGGTCATATGGCCCTTAAGTCTAAAATATTTACTATCTGGCCCTTTCCAGAAAAAGTATGCCAACTCCTGGTGTAGACCATAAGACCCATGAGGGCAAGGGCCACTTTTGTCTGCCTGTGCCCTGCTGTTCCTTCCCTCCTAGTTCTGTCTGACCTGTAAGATCCCAGTAAATAGCTAGAAAGAGAATAAATGCAGGCTATCTTGCACATTTGCCAATTTTTTAGGACTTTATTTACAATGAAATCTTTGAAGTGATAGTTTCCGAGCATACAGCCTTCCTTCAAGAGAACACCTTTGGTTCCCACATGCTTAGAGAAGCAGCATTGCGACATGGTGGCCCAGGTAACAACTGCACATTTATCTCACCATACGAATCTCCTGCAAAGGACTTAGATCAAGATGGGTTCCAGGCTGAAACGAGTCAGTGGTTCTGTAGGGTGCCAGCCAATCTGGCAAGGATGGCAGGACAAGGAAAACACCTCTCTGCCAGCTTCGAAGGCAACTCACCCTATGTATGGTATTAATTCAAAGCAGCAACCCTTCAACTTGGCATGTGCCAGGGTTTGTCACCCTTTGCACTACCAACATTTGGGCCAGAGAAGTCTTTGCTGTGGGGCTGTCCTGTACACTGCAGGATGTTTAGCAGCATCTCTGGTCTCTACCCACTAGATGCCAGTAGCATCCCTCCTCTCGATATGATCATCAAAACTGTCTCCAGCCTTTGACAAATGGCCCCAGGAGGGCTGGGTGGATGGAGGAGTGACCAAATCCCCCTCAGCTGAGAAGGACTGGCATATACACCGAAAACATCCTCCTCTTTCTGTGGGAACCTCTAGATGTTGGAAGCAAATTCTCTCAAAAATGAATATTTAGAGAGCTGTAATAGGCAATAACCACCCTTTCAATTCAAATCACCCTTGTGTATTTTCACATCCACCTAGGTAGGGGGTGGATGCCAGTTAAAAATGACAATGTTGATAATTCCTAATAACATTATGGAGATTAATTTTCACGCATAGGAGCATAACTTTTTTTTTTAACATCCTTATTGGAGTATAATTGCTTTACAATGGTGTGTTAGTTGCTGCTGTATAACAAAGTGAATCAGCTATACGTACACACATATCCCCATATCCCCTCCCTCTTGCGTCTCCCTCCCACCCTCCCTATCCCACCCCTCTAGGCGATCATACACAACCAAATGTCATATAGACAGCTAGTGGGAAGCAGCCGCACAGCACAGGGAGATCAGCTCGGTGCTTCGTGACCACCTAGAGGGGCATAACTCTTTAAAACTTGTTCAATTTGATCCAAGGCTGAGAGTTGTACGCACTCTTTGGGGTTGGGGTGGTGTTGTAGCAGTTGTTTTAAGAACGCTCAGGCACAAATGCAATCTGTGTGCTGTGACCCCTGCACAACTCATAGGCCAGGCATGATAAGGAATCTCAGAATTCTCTCTCTGCTGCTGACAAAACCTCAACTAAATCTTCCTGTCTGCCCAAAGCTAATGCTCCACAAGCTGCAACACCAAGAGCAGAAGCACACGTGGATGACTTTTTTTTTTTTTGCAGGGAGGACCCAGGAAGTGAGCCCAGAACAAGAGAGAGAGACAGGGAAGTGGAGAGTGTGGCAGGCAGCTAGGTGGATTCCGTTTTTTCAACAAAAGGGTCATTAACATGACCTCCTTGGGAAAGGAAATTCAAAACAGTGCCATCTTGGCCTAAATGGATATTGAACCTAAAAATTCACTGTTGCTTAGGATGCTTTATACCCCCAACACCAGTGTAATTTTTGATATAGTACATTTCATTATATGTCAGATAATTTCAGCAACAATTTCCCTAAGAAAGAATGGATCATAGGTTTTAAACTAGCAACCCATAAATATATATAGTATATATGCATATACGTACATACATATATGTAATAATAATATATATGCCTCACATCTTGCTTTTAGCTTCGAATTGTCAACATTTAAAAAGAGATTTGCATGAAAAAATTTGGATCTGGCTTCTCTTCACAATCCAGAAGATCTGCTCCCACCTTCTTAAATGATGATGATCCACTGAATATGAGCAGCAGAGAGTGTGCTTCCCCGTTTACCACACTCCCTACCACTCCCCAATAGTAATCCTTGCTTATTTCACACGTTCAGGTTAGCTGCCTGGAATCATTTGGCATGTCTGTTTGCAGCGGCTTGTATAGATTAATTTTATCTTTGTATTTGGCCACTTCCTGCCGCCAAACCAAGTCCCTTTTCACTTTCAAATAAGTTTGTTCCAAACGCATTGATTGCTTCCATAAAAGTTTGTCTGACTAAGCTTATCCAAATTTCTTCCTCCGACTATTTTCTCCACCCAAATATATCATATTTCACTTATGGCAGCACTTCCCCAAATGCACCCTGTGGACCAAATACATATTGTGCACAGGAAATATAAGGATACTATGGTTCAATTAATTAAGAAACTTCAATAGTACACAAAGTTAAAAGTGTCTTTGCATCAGTACTTTTCAGAGTCTATAAATGCAAATGTGCTCTATGACTTTCCGGGGGGGTGGGGGGCGGGGCACAGTACGTGAGCACTTCCTAGTTTTCCATGGAACTACAGAAAACTCTACTATCATGTTTTCTTGCCTATAAAAAAAATGTGTATCCATAGTCTCCAATATTTTTGCTAATTGTTTTCAACCACAGGTAAGTTGCAGAGAAGGGAGGGGTAAGCCATCCACAGAGGTGGGGAAAGGGGTAGAAAGGGGAGAAGTTTTGATTTTTCATAGTAGGATCATTAAAAAGCAAAATGTAATCACCATCAACATAAACACCTTTAAATAGAAGAGAAGTCATTTTGAACACCTCCTAAAGTAGGAAAAATAATATCTCTATCAAGGACCACCCTTCCCACTGAATGCATTTGGCTTGTAAAATGTATCCTGTGTTTTTCTTATTTCCTTTATTTCACTGAAGATCTGTAAAAACTTTGTCACAGACTGTCACCAACGTGCAAAACTGAATTTGGGAAACATTGGTCTACATTACGTTAAATCTGGCAACAACACAAACTCAAAAACCACTGTAAAAATAGTTCCCACATGAGAGAAGAGATGCTAAGTTTCCAAGGGAGGGATTGCTATGAGCTGTGGAAACACACTGACGCAAACGGGGAGAAAAGACAAGGATGAGATGAAAGTGGATTTTCCCTTGGAGTGGCTTTTGGAGATTCCCTTCCCTTATCCTGATCTTCCATTGAAGTCACACTGGGGAGGGTTTGCACTCCTGCAGGAGCTCCAGGGGCTGCCCTGTACGGCCCAGCATTGACGGGGAAGAGTGATGATCAGGATGCAAAGTGGATGAATGACCTGAGCAGTTTGGGTCAGAACAAGGAGAAGCAGAAGTGGTACTTTGTAAAATGAGCCAGCATAGTCTAAAACCTTGAAAATATGTCATTTAAACTATTTCAAGATGAAAAAAGATGATGATGCTTATGGCAATTTTAAGGAGTAAAAATAAAAATGCAAGATACAAATATGTCCCAATTATCCCCCATATGGATGTTTTTGTCCTGTGGCTTTTTTTTTTTTTTTTTTTTTTTGGTCATTTGACCCTTACCAGTTGATTGGGGTGATAAAATATGGAGCCTCCAAATAATCCATTTTTATTTTAAGTAGGATTTTTTTTCTTTTTTATTGCTCTACATATTGGTTTCTCCTACAGAGATTAATAAATCCTTGAGAGCAAAAACTGAAACTACACATTTTAGGATCCTCACTGCCTGGCGCCTAGTAAGTTCTTGCTAAATGCCTTTGTGAATAAATAAATGAATGTGAAAATAGACGATGAATGAAGACCAGAAAATAGCAAACTTAATTTTTCATTTTGCATTTTTTAAGTTAAACCTTTTAATTTGAGATAATTATAGACTCACATGTAGTTGCAAGAAATAATACTGAGGGATCTCATGTACCCTTGGTCCAGTTTCTCTTAATGGTAGCACCTTGCAAAACTGTAGCACAATATCACCACCCTCATACTGATATTGATGCAGTCAAATATGGAACACTTCCGACATCACAAGGATGCCTCATGGCAATGTCCTTTTGTAGCTACTTTCCTCCTGCCCTCACATAAAGGTCCAGGTTCCCTGCTCCGTCTCTGTTGATACCAGAAAGGGGGAGGTAGGGCTCCTCATCACTGCTGGGTGGGTGGGAGTTCTAGCTCTCCACTGGGCCTCACTGACACCCCCAGGGGAGAGGGATGGAACTGCGACTGATGGGCAGTGGTTGAAGTCCTGACTCTCCCAGGGGCCACCTCTGACCCCCATCAGGTGTGGGCTTTGAGGCACCTTATTACAGCCTCATGAAGGGACATCTCAGCTTCCCATTGGCCTTTGCTGGTGTCGGTGGTGTCTGTGCCACATTTCTTTTGGTGGTTGTTATTTAAAAGTTTTCTCCCTTACTAGGCTGCCCCTTTCTTGGTCCTTTGGCTGGAGAGAGCAGGGTTTTGTTGCGGCTTTTTTCCCTGAACCTGCTGGTGTTTCTGGGTTTCTGGCTTCTTCAGCTCCAAGTCTGGGATGCATGAAGCGAAAAGAAAACCAAGGAACTCACCACATCATTTCTTGAGTCCCGAGGTCCCTAGCTGCTCTGCTTTCTTTTCTTCACTTTTCAGTCTTTTTATGTTTGCTTTATATAGATATATATATATAATGTGCAGGGTCTTTAGTTGTGCTTAGTGGGAAGAATAGGAAAAAAATGCATCTACTCTTTTTGGAAATGAAAGTCCTCATTTTACATTTGAAAACGGGATATTTTTTTTAAATTCCCTGACTTGTAATAGATGTTCAAGAAGAACATCTTCAATGTTCTTGAACACTGAAGATGTTCTTCTTGAAAATTCCATATGCTTTTATCTAAATGGGCACTTATTCTATTATTATTTTAGTGCTCATCCATCTACAAGCACTGCTAGTTGAAATCTAACTGGTGAGTCAATGTCTACCAGGTGAGTTGATCTCTAACTGGTGAACCCCAGAGTCAATTTAATATATAATACAACTTCTATTTCAAAAACAAATTCCCACTCATCCTGACTTTTTTACTTACATGTATAAAATGTACATATTTACATTTTGAAATATTACTTTTCCAAAGATATCTACTACCCCCTCTTAAAGGCAAATAGTTTACTTTGAATTAACTTTTCAGAATATAAGAGAAAAGAAAGTTCAAAAAGCTCTAGTTGGAGACATTTGTTTTGATTTTACTTCCACTCTATTTTAGTTAGAGTTCACAAAACACCACCACCACAGAATGCATTTTCTCTAATTTTTCATCGAAAACATGCTTTTTCTTTCAAGAAAGTTCACAAATGTGAGACAACACTGAAGCCCTTTCAAAATAGGGAAGGAATTTTCAAAACATAGATCCATATTTGACATTCTCTCATTTAAAAAATAATTTTATTTTAGCACATGGGGGTTTCAGCCCATATGATGTTTTGATTTGCCAGACTTTGAGGTCAGAGCAGGGATAACAATGACTGTGGAAGGAAGTCCTACAAAGAAGATATTTTGCTTTTCCCACTTCCACGTCAGGGCCTTGCCTTGATCCTTCTGTCTTTGCATGGGCCCGACCTACTGTCAGTCTCACAGGAAAAACGCACAGCTCGCAGTTTAAGGATTAGAAGTAATGAAGAGAAACAGCTTACAGTCTTAGAACATGGTAGACGAAAAGTGAGGCCCCAGGGTTATGATAGGAAATTGGGGGCTGAAAACTGAAAATGACTTTTAATCATAAAGGTACAATTTGAATCCTCAGATACTAGAAACCTAGCTCATAGAGTCACTAGATTAACTAAGAGCAGCAGATTTATCCCCTCTTGAAATGCACACACACATGTATATGCACGCATTCATATCATGATTTTTAAAAAAATTTCCAAGACACACCCTAGGTCAGCATAACTCACAACTCCATCTTCTCTCTGTGGTTCCTCTTTTCGTCTCTCCGTGCACAGTCTTAAATCATAATCCAACCAACAGATACCCTCAGTGATATCTACAGTGTGTTGAAGTCACCAGACAAGATCACATTACCATTTACAGACTGTCTTTGCTGTTTAGGTTCAAAGGAATGACCTGTTCTTGTCAAAGGATAATTCCTAAGAGTGGAATCAAAGTAACCACTGTCTCCCAGGGAACTTTCTCTAACCCTAACCTCTCCACTGTCTGGGTTAGATGGCCCACTATGTGCCATCAGAATCCCTGGGCTTGCCTCTCTCATTCAATTTATGACTTGAGCTGCTGAGGGCTGGGGGGATTGTCTTACTGGATGTGATATCCCCAATACCCAGCACAAGGCCTGATATATTGTTCCTGTATAATATTTAAAGGAATGAATGAATCTGCTATCAACTGGTCAATCTGGGAGGAAAAAAAAAAAACAGAAATGGAAAACCTTTAAGTGACAATATACCCTGACACCATAGGAGCGAAGGGAAGAGTGACAGGCAGGCCCCTTGCTACGCTTTTCCAAGTAGATGGTTATTGTAGCCCTGCTTATGATGCTGAGAAGTTGGAAACAATCTACTCCATCAACATGGGAATAGATGAATTAAATGTAGGATATTTAGCAGGTCAAAGGAAATGAGCAAGCTCGATATGTATCGACATGGGAAGACCTCAGAAAGACGGTTGACGGAAAAAAGCAAGTCGCAGAGCATGTACATAAGATACTTTTATATAAAAGTAAAAAGAAGTCCAAGCAATTCTATAAGTTCTGGGTATAAATAACAAAACTATTATATGTATTTTCTCAGGGAATATAACATAGGCACAATTTATTTAAAGACAAAAGTGGTTAGAAGGCCATATTTCAAACTCATAATGGTGGTTTCTTTAGGGGAAGGGAAGAGAAGTAAGCGAGGGTGTCAAAGGAGACTCCAGTACCATCCTTATTGTTCATTTTGGTTTAGAAGGACAGTTCCTTAATTACTTGCATTACTTGCATATGTATTATTTTTTCTTATCCACTAAAAGCTGGTGCATTTCTAGACTTGAAATGTTTGCACGTTTGACCCCAGGGCTCCGGAGTATCTTGGTAGGATTCGTAGAATTTTTTTCCCTTCTCCTTCTTCATTAAAAGCTGAGGAAAACATTTGTGAAGGATATTGCTTAGGCCAATCCTTCTCATTTTGGAACAATCTCATTGTTTGTCAACTGCCAGCTTTGACATTCTCTCTCACTTCCCACGGTCTGGCAGCCGAGAAGGAATCTGGAGCCAATTCGATTCTCCCCCTCTGAAGAAACAGCTTAGCAGTCTGCACTGTGTTTGGAGAGAACTAGTAAAATGTGCCATTTTTTCCCTCTATTCCAAATGCCCAAGTGTGTGTGTTAAGATGGGAAAAATCTGCCTCATGGCAGAAGTGTACTATCAGCATCCTCTTCAAGAAGAATTGATTTTTTGATACGTCTTGCTGTTTGATGGAAGGCTTGATAGTACAACAGAAGAGTTTCCAGACTCCACCCCTTACTTCCAAAAGTTTGCAATCAAAAACAGACCATATGAACACAAATGTTGCATAATAATTACAAATGTTGATTGCGAGCTATACAACTCAACAACTCTCTAAACAAAGTTCTACTATTAACATATCCATTTTACAAATTGAGTAAACTGAGGTTAAGTGAATTGCAGAGGGTCATATCCTTAATATACAACAGAGTCCAGTTCAAACCGTGGCCTTCTAGATCCAGAGAGACCCAGTGCCTTTTAACCATCCTTCCATATGGCCTCACGACACAGTCTCCCCTACTTGGTGCTTAGCAAATAAAAGATCCTCAATAAATGCTTCTTGAATGAATTAATGAACAGTTTATACCTGACAGACGCTTGATTAAAGGACCTTGCACAAAACCAAAGGCACGGCTAACCACACACACACACCCCCCCGCCAGGTATACGGAAAATGAGCGGTATAACCTCACCCGGAAAATAATCATGGGATCTGGAGTCATAAAGACATAGATATAACCCTTGACTACTCCACTTGCAAACTTAGATAAGTTTCTTAGTCCATATAAACCTCAATTTCCATATTTGTAAAAGAGGTGAAGTGTGGTAGGCATGATTCTAAAATGGCCCCCAAGAGTCTCACCCCTGGTGCTACAGCCTCTGTATGATGCTCTCCCCTTGAGTATGGATAGAACCTGGGAATATCATGGGATATCATTCCTGTAATGAGTTCCTGATCAGTTGACTTGGAATTAATCAAATGGAGATTAGCCTGGGTGGGTTCGACCTAGTCAAAAGAGCCTTTAAAAGAGGATGAAGCTTCAGAGAGATGATGTTGCTGGCCTGGAAAGAAAGCAAATCACCATGTTGTGAACATGGGGACCACATGGCAAGGAACTTCAGGTGACCTCTAGGAGGTGAGAGTAGTTTCTGGTCAGCAACTAGCAACAAAAGGGGTGTGGCAGTCACACTGCTACAAGGAAATGAACTATGCCCACAAGCAGGGAGCTCAGAGGAGGACTCGCAGACTCAGACGAGAATCACAGCCTCCACCAACACCTGATCTCAGCCTGGTGAGACCCTGAGCAGAGGGCCCAGTTAAACCGTTCCTTGACTGTTGATCCATGGAACTGTGAGATAATAAATTTATGTCATTTTAAGCTACAAAGTTTGCAATAATTTTTACATAGCAATAGAAAACTAATACAGACTGTGATATACCATATAGTAACTTAAAAATTAAATAAAATAATAAAGGCAAATTGCCTAGCACATATATGATCACAGTATATTTTAGCCCTCTTTTCTTGGAGAATATGAAGCTACCCACATACCACTCTGAAAGTGAAGGTGATGGCTGGAGTTTCGGCCTCCACCTTGGCCCGTGAGGACAAGAGCCACACTAGAGACGGCGAGTGGAAAGTTGGAGGGAGCCTGGAGCCCTTGACCATCACATAAAACCACATCAGCTTGGACCTGTGTACGCAAGCAACACCTTCCATAACTGACTCACTCTTCCGGCGTTTCCCTTTTACTATCAGCCCAGCTCAATTCTGTTAACAGGTCCTAATCAGTGAGATACAAACTCAATTTATTGACTCACAATCAGGCTCCCATCAGCAAAAGTATTGATAATGCTGACCTTCTTCACAGGAGCAGGATACCCTGGACTTTCTAGAACAGAGGAATTCAAGTGATACCATACAAAAGGGTTGTTCCACTTGTTGGCCAAGAATTCTGATGAAGAGAGTTCAGATTTCATCCGTGCAGGAGGTGGGAGTAAACAATGAGAGAGATAGAGGTAGATGTCAACGTAGAGAGAGAAGGAAGGCACAAGGCATTCCTCAGTACCGCACCACTGGATTCCTCGGGGTCCCCAGCGTACTTAAGAAACACCCTTCATCAGCATCATCACCATCTGCTCCATCAGAGGATGAGGGTCATCAGCAAAGAAGGATCAGATTCTCTCACAAGCTCATTTCAATGCTTAAACTGCAGGCCTCTCTTTTTTTCTGGAGAGACTTTCTATTTTATCATTAAAACTGCTGATTGCAACCCCACTACCACATGACTATTTTTCACACACACAGAAAAGGAGGTAATGCGATCAACGCAGCACCAATATTAAATTACTGTGACTCATTTACCCTCTGCCGGCACGCCATTATCCCTCTCCCTTCACAAGAGCTTGCACACGCACACAAAATCTATAAACTCTTTCCAGGAATACAAAAGCATCCTCTATGATGTTGATAAGAAACAGGACAGTCACTCTCTCCTGACATATTTGTTCTTTAAAAACAAATCAATGGCACGGGGATTTGGCACCTGAATGCAGAACAACGGCTTGATGAGGCAAAGATTGTCTTCATTAAGAACATTAATATTCATAGGGAGTAGAAAATCTGACACAAGAGAGGACTCACTAACCTTTTCTCATATTAGATTTTTACTTCTTAACACAATTACAGTCCGGCAATGACTTAATTAATGCTGCTTTTCGTCAGACGCCTTTAAAGAGCTGTCAATTTGGTCCTGCAGAGGCTGTCAACGAAAGAGAAAGACAGTCATCTCGGTGAAAAAGACACAGGAAGAAATTCAAACACTTAATAATATTCAAAGTGCTAAGCAAAGTCACATATCAACTGGGATTAAGGAGAATTTTTGTCTTTTCCTTCCATCTTGTTGAAGCCAGTCTTGGCGATGGTGCATTGGGAATTGACTACTGGGCTGAGAAGGTGCAGAGAAAGATGCAGTGAAAAGTGTAGAGGTGGAAGGAAAGACCCTCCCTAACTTGAAATTGTGGCACATCAACGACCTATAAGCTGGGAGGCGCTGGGCGATCGGCTCTCTACAGTCATCGCATGTAGCACTGGACTTGAAAAGCGAGCCTAGTGTCCAAACACCTCTCTCTATAGGTGAGGAAATGAGTCAACCCTATGTCTCTCTGACCCAGATCTTGCAAATTTAAGCTCTGCCGGCCAAAATTTCACCTGCAGGTATTCTTTTCTTAGAAGGTACAGTGTTAAAAATGATTAAAGTATCTGCCAAGATATAGAATTTCAAGATGAAGGTCTTTCTTTACAACTTGAATATTTAGCAACCCTGTCCACTGCTCCTCATGGCCATGGCCTGCAGAACTCGAGAGCTGGTGGCCCTCTCCAGTTTTATCACCATCCCCCCAGCTTACACCAAGTCAGCTTCACGCCTTTCCTTGACCGCCTGACCCCTCAAGGCCCAAGTGATTGACCCTCTCTCTTTACCCAACTTGACTTTGGCCTCTCTCCTAAAATCACCCCAAACTTTCCCAGATGTCAACACCTGTGCTCAACCACAGGATTATCAGTTTGCACAAATTATGCTGTTTCCGAGGGTACTTCCTCTGGTTATTTCTTGGCTAAAACAATGTACCTTGTCACACGGCTGGAATACACCTTCCAGTTCTTAGCCTGTATCACAGCACTACTGACGTTTGGGGTCAGATAATTCTCTACTGTGGGGTCTTTCCTGTACATCAGAGGGTGCTTAGCAGCATCCCTGGGCCCTACCCATGAGATGCCAGTAGGAACCTCCTCTATCGCTTCAATGTGACAACCAAAAATGTCTCCAGACATTGCCAAGTGTCCCTCAGGGGATAAAGTCACCCTTGGCTGAGAACCACTGGCCTACTGGTCCCGCCTCTATCTTCAGCCTCAATGCCCCTTCCTCAGAGAGGTCTTCCTGATCATTCTAACTCACTCGCCCCTGATTCTCTGCTAGGGCACCCTTGTGCATGTCACACACCGTTTGTTGTAGGGTTTTTTTTCTTCTTTTGTTTAGTGGCTAGATTAAATAGTGGCAGCATGAAAATAAAGGCTACTATAAATAGTATTTGAATAACTGATTCAGCATTTCACAATCCACTGTGAGGTTAATTATGCCTCGTCAGCAATGTGTTGTTAATCCAATCTCCTGGATGGCTCTGGGGAAGAGTCACAACATCGCTATTCCTTCTTGGTTAAGCTATCAGTGACTCAGGTCACACAGACACGACAAGCAAGCACTCTTCCTTATGACTGTGCAATTCTTCTTTCAGTGTTCAAAGGTGTCAAATACTAAGTCCCATTTGTTATATTCTGGACACCGACTTCTGCTTTGGAAAAATGAGCAATCATGTAGAGCAATGACAGTGTGGTGAAGCCGTAATTTCTTCCTGCCTGAAAAGCTACTAGCTGCAACTCTGTGTGTGAAGACCCAGAGGGAAACCTGCACATTTTCTTTACCCTGGGAAGACTTACTGAAGGGGCACCACTTAGCCATGCAAGGAAAGTCCAGCAGCTACTTTACCATCAGAGCTGGTTACCGGAGAAGCAATGGTAAATAGGGACAAGGTGACTGATGCAAAGAAAAGTTTCCTGACTTTTTCCTTTGGTGACTCATTATTTTTAGACCTTCTCTGATTCACTGAGTTATTCTTAAGATATTTTTACAGGCCTCAAAAAGTGGTCACGGAGAAAGAGGGGTATCCTGGCTGGGGACCCAGAATCAACATCAGTCCCTAAAGGTCTGTTGGAGGAACCTGCCCAGGGCATACCACATGTGACTAAGGCTGGCGAGACCTCACATCCTGCCATTCCAACTCAGCAGGCATACTTCCTAGAAACTGTTGAGCACAGAAGGGAAATCCGAGAGGGATTCTAAGTTTGGGATATCACTTTGGTCAAGGCTAAAATCTTAAGCAGCTAAAAGGCCTCCTTTCAGGGGTGGGCAAAGCCGCATAGGTGGGTGGGACCTGTTCTCAACAGTGACACCGTGTGGAAGCACCAGAAACAGCAGCAGCTAGGACCTGAGGTTGGGTTCCAGCCTTCCCAACCACCATTTCTCTCTCCAACTGGCTTTTGAAGCAAAGGTGAGTCTATGAAATGGCTATAGCTCCTGGGACTCAGGAACAATTCCTGTGGGCATCAGAGGCAGGGTATGGGGTCAGGGAAGACTACATGAAGGATACACTACAATTTCTACTTAGGAGTATTTATGCGGCCTCAAGCAATTAACTAGAACTAATAAAAGGTGTAGCTGTTTTCACTCCTCAAGTTATAGAATCTCATTATACCAGTGTGGCTTTCAGAGTCTGCAATTAATCTGGCTCTGGTGTCAAAGACAAAGGAATGTGTTGTAAGACCACTAGGAAGGACAACTTAGATTTTAAAGTTTCAGAACTGGACTTTTGAGAACTTACTGCCCTACTGTTGGTTTTTTTCCCAAAGCATTAACCCACTGATTGATGGAGCATATCCACCTTTGGGCTGGCCGGTCCTAAGTTATGGAAGCAAAGGACTGATCACACTTCCCTTCTCTACCTAGTGACGTGGGGCTGCATATATAGGTTTTGCTGTGACACAGGTCTGAGTTCAAGTCCCAGTTCTGCCACTTACTAGCTGTGCAGCCTTGAACAAGTTCCTCGACCTCCCAAGCCTCCATCTCCTCAACTGTAAAACTATGATAATTACTCCATCCCAGTTAGCTTTTATCGAGAGCTTCTTACAAGCCAAGCTATGCGCTTTTCAAGGAGCATTTGTTGTAATCTCATAGTAGCTACAAGGTGCAGGCACTTACTTCCATGAGCAAAAAGTGAGGGTTAACAAAATGCTCAGGACAGTGCAGCTAGTAAGTTGTGAGGTCAGGATGTGAACTTAGGCTGCCTTAGATCTTGTGCTTCAACTCCTACTCTGCACTTCTGTGATGGGGTTTTATGATCATCAAAGGAGATCAGGTATTTACGTATTAAGTACCCTAACATGTATCCCTAACGTGTAGCACATAGGAAGTGATCAATAGATGCTCTCCTACTCTTCACACATTAATCCCCTACTCCTAAACATCATCTCCTTCTTATCCGTTTCTCTCAGCTAATAGTAGAATCTCTTTGTTCAATTATTTAACCATGGCCTAATTCTGCATGCTTCTGTCTTAGGCCAAAGTCTTCCTTCTAAGAACTTCTTTTTCTTCCTTTTGTTCAAGGAATCATTCTTATCATTCTTTGAGCCCATGTACTCTTACTTATTCACACGAAGACAGAAATACAATTTTTCATACAATCCTAACATAAATGTTGGCGTTAGTTCCTGTCTAACTTGAATGTCTGGGGCCCATAATAGCATCTTTGCCCCTAATAAGACCTCCTCATGTTGGAAGTGAGCCTTTCTGTGTAACTGCATATATTGAACTGATTTTGTAAATATACTGAAAGCTTATAGTTGATTACCAATGGGAGTTAATTTGGCCTGGAATTCTCTCCAGGGGTTCAAGTCATATTTCATCATTATTAGATTCTGTAGACAAAACTATTTGCCTTTAAAACTATCACTGGAAAAAGAATATCCTCATTTTCTCACTGCAGTACCACCTAATCCTTAGCAGGCCCAACACAGTGGGGCAGGCATGAGGTCACTGATCTTCTCACTCCGCCATACTTGAACTCACAGAAATCTCATGCACAGGTGGTCCAGCAGAAGCCCACGGGGTGACCCACATTTATCATTGAATGAACTCACTTATCTCTGAGGACCTCGTGTCTTTTGGAAGTCGTGGGAAAGACTGAAAACACCTTTCAAAGAAAACTTAATTTACTTAAAGAAAAGTGTATGTACCCCTTCAACCATCTTTCTGTGTCTATTCCATGGACAGGATGATGGAACAGACAATTTCAAGCCAAGGAGCCTTTCTAAGACACCTGTCTGCTGATAACTGATTATGAAATACAAGTGTCTTGAATGCCCGAGAAGAGGGATTACAATACATCCACTGCAACAGGCTGGGGCAGAGATGGATGTTTGCACCCCTGGGTTAGGCAAATTCTCCCTTCCTTAAGGGAATAAAGAAAGGTTGTCAGATCTAAGAAAGAGTCATCTTCCTTCTGGACTCTCCTTGCCTTCCCCAACATGGAATGTGAATCATGTGTCAGGGAAGTTGAGAGAGAGGATTCTCATTCTATAAAATGGGTTGAAGGAAATTTGGGGAGAGAAATCAATGTAAATATTGATAAGTGATCTGCTCGTCTTGGAATTAGGATGCAGATAAAAAGAATACACTTAAAATGCAGATCTTACCACAATTTTCACAGTTATTAGCAGTTGTTTGTATTGATATATATCTATATAAAGTCAGAAGTAATAACAGATATTATGTATTGAATGCCTACTACACGCCAGGTAACACTCTAAATTATTTACGTATCCTATCTTATTTAATCCTGACAGCAATCCAGTGTGGAGGGAATCACTATTTGCATTTTACGGATAGGGAAACTGAAGTCAGTTCTCTGTGACTTTAAGGTTTATACTCCTAAATTTATGCTATATATATAATCTCATTTCACACACACGAATGTGCATACACATGTACGACTGTGTTCACACTCCCAGAGGCTCGTGTATGTCTACAGATTGCACTCTGGGAAGTCTCAGATAATGCACAGATGCAGAAATAGTGAATAACTGTGCACTGCAATAATCCTCAGGGTGGCTGTCAACAAGCCTTAATTTAAAAATAAACAAAGTGAAACAAAACATGCAAATACGGTAATAGCTGCATTCTGCATTTACACTTCATCTCTTTCATAAACAACTCTGAATCCTGAAGCGGAGAAGGGTTTTGTGCTTGGGTGTGTGCAGTCCTCATCGAAATGCCTCACACAGCTTCTGAATCAAAAGCACTCCATGACAGGATGCATTACATTTAGCTGCACCCCGTTTGGGATACCTTTCTGAAGCAGTTATTGGAGGTAGAGATAAAAAGTGAGCTTTTCCGTATAAACTTGTGCTAACTCTTACATTCGCTTTTAATGAACAGGTCATATGCGGTTCTGAGGGTGCCTGCATTTTTCTTTAGACCTCATTTCTTCCCTTCGGCTGTAATGAGAGGGGAAGAGAGAAGCAGAGAGCCTCTCCAAGTCCTGCAACAGTTCATAAATATCTCTTTAAATATGAAACTGTCGAAACCCTCGGTGGCCATTACTTATTTATTAAGCTCCCTATCCTAACTTCTCTCCATATCATGACCACTCTCTGAACTCACACAATGATCTTTCAATATGTCAAACACTGAACCCTCCTCTCTCAAATCCCATCATCCTCTCTCGCCTCTTTGCAATCACCTTTGCATTGGCCCAACTTCTGTTTCACATTCATGTTTTAATTCAGGGCAGTGTTCAATTTGCCATTGATTCTGCCATATTGCCTGCCCTGGAATCACGCATGAACATAGGAAATCATCCTCAGCACATGCACATATTTTCCAACCAAAATCCTTTTATCAAAAGAGATAGAACCACAATGTGTTACCTGGCATCTACCCAACAACGTACTTTACTAAAAAGTAAGTGAAGTATATAGGTCTCCTTTAAAACAAAATTTTTTTTGAAATACAGAGAATTATGAGGAAGAAAATTCAACGATCATAAGTACTATCATCTCAAAATAATTTTACATATTTTAGTGTGTTCCTAGGTGGTCTTTGCCTAAGCATTCTTTTGCACAGTTTAGATTATACTATATGTTGTATTGTGAATTCTCCTCTTAACAGTAAAATATAAGATTCTCACATATCGATAGAAATGTTTCCTAATCATCAGGAAAGAGGAAGCGCAAAGAGGATATGCTTTTATTAAAATACAAACAAAATAACATAAAAGAGGGCAGAATTCTAATCCTGTGTGCTGCAGCTCGATCACAAGTCAAACAACATTCTTTCTAGTCTCAGATACAGTATATCTGGTATGTTCTGGATTGCCTGAATAGCTGAGTGTTGTCCTGATTATTCACACTTGTTCTGTCTGGTTTATAATCTCTATCGATATTTTGTTTGACTATAATAAATTCCATGAGGGAAGGGACCACATTTGTCTTATTTTCTCTGTATATCCAGTGCCTAGCACAGTGCCAGGCACATGGTAGAGCTTAGGAAGTGTATGTCAAATGAATAAATTATTTCTCTCTTTTTCCTGCCTAACCCTCAGGTGAGTATTAGATGCCAATCAAGTGGCATTGGTATTAGACTCAGAGAACAGGAAAACAAGGGTGTTTCATTTTGTAGTCAACATAACAAGAGGAAAAAGGGATTCCTTCTAACGTAGGCACTGTTGTTGTTTCTTTGCTTTTTTTTTTTTTTTTTTTTTTTCGGTTTGTGTCCCCCCC
>NW_006785484.1:166927-202270 GCF_000442215.2 Lipotes vexillifer | reverse complement strand
CACGAACCCGTGTCCCCTGCATCGGCAGGTGGACTCTCAACCACTGCGCCACCAGGGAAGCCCAGCACTGTTGTTTTTTTAATTATTCTGCCTGTTTAGAGAAATAAATAATTATAAATTCTTTTGCACATTTCAATATGTTTATCTCTGAAAGATTGAACCCGATCAGGGAGCCCTTATAAACATAGTAAACTTTCTCAATTGCCTTTTCAGGAAATTCTAAAACTTCTTCACACTGGGCTGATGGTAATTAATACCATCCCCACTGTGCACCTGAACACTTTATTATTCCACAAAGGAGAAGACAGGAAGCAGCCTTACAAAAAACAGAAAGCAGAATTAGATGACATCATTAAATGTTGGACACTGCACTGAACTTTGGGAGATGCTTTACAAATCTCAGTGCATGACAGAAGTTTTTTGCACAGGACTCCAGATGTAGAAAGAACTGTGGCTCTTTCCCAGACATATTTACCAATTGTGCTTTACTTTTCCCTTTAAAAATAGTAAGGGATAAAAATAGTACCTACTTCATAGAATTATTGTAGTGGTAAATTAATTAATATCTTAAAGGAGTAAGAACATTGCCTGGCACAGAGGAAGTGCCCCCAAATAGTAACAATTCTGACCCTTAATATATTCATATATATTTTTATTATTTCTCATTATAATATATATTCTATCTAATAGGTCATATATTATGTAATTATATATAAATGTAATATTATATAATTCTATATAAATATATAGAATTAAATAAAATATATAATTATACATTATATTATAAATATATTAAAATACATATTTTATTTCATTATAAAGTTAAAATATTTTATTGTAGAATTAAATATTTTTAAATTCTAAAAATATTAATAAACATGAAACATTTTTGTTGTTGCTATTTGGAAAAAACAAAAAAGAGTAAAAAAAAAAAAAAGTCACATTTAACCCTTCGCCAAAAGATAACCACTGCACTTACAAACGAACATCTCTTTACTTCAATAAAAGTAGTGGTTCTAAAATGTTTACAAATCCTTTAACATTTCTTGCCTCAAAACCTGGAACCTAATTTTCCTCATCTTGAATGAGGGCCAGACTTAGTGATTCATTTGTACCCAGTAAGAAGTGGAGGAAGTGATGATGTGCGACTTCTGAGGAAAGCTGAGTCATTGCTACTTTTGGGTTATCATTTGGATTATCACTCTGAGGGAAGCAGGTCACCCTACTGTGAGGACACTCAAGCAGCCTGTGTAGAGACCCATGTGACGAGGAGCTGAGTCCTCCCACAAACAACCAGAACCAACTTGCCAGCCATGTGAGTGACCCAACGTAGAAGGGGCACCTTCCAAATGCAGGCCCAACCACATCTTTTTTTTCTTTTGGTAGTTTGGCACTTGTTTATTCCAGCCCTTGTGGCCCGTTTGGGGGGTGAGGGGGGAGCAGGCCACAGGAGCCCACAGGGACAGGGGTCTCGTACCCTCTGTGGCTGCTGCCTGAGTATGCCAGGCGGGGCAGGGCAAGGACTTGGGGAGCCCCTGGATTCTGCCCGTGATGCAGTCTGGGTGCTGTTCTGGAAGGGCTGGTTTCCACTGCCCCAGAGGACTAAGAAGCGGGGGAGGCCCTGGTTTCTGGTGGGTGTCACCTGGGGCCCCTGGTCGGGGCTGGACTGGAGGATCCTGGGGCTCCAGGGCCCCCACGCCATTGGGGTACTCCACTCTCTCAAACAGGATGAGCATCTCACAGGGTGGGGTCTGAGGGTCCACGGCCACAGGCTTGACTGGCCGGAAGGAACTGCCCTTCACCCGGTTCCACGGGGCCCTGCAGAGGTCCACACCACCCACATCTTGACTGTAACTTCATTAAGGGCCAGGAGCTGGAATCCCTCAGCTAAGCCACTTACAACTTCCTGACCCAGAAAACCATGAGACAATAACTGTTTATTTTTGGAGTAATTTATTCCACAGCATTAGATAACTTATACAATGACTAACTACAGTCATGTATAATTTCTAGAATTTCTGTTAGTTTTTTTTTTTTCACTAAGCTCCACTGCTTTTCATAAACTTTGATTACAATTTCTATATATGGCTTCATCGCTGTGAATATTTTAACATATTAAATCTTTTTTAGAAAGTTCTATTATCAATAGTTATGGGGGAACTAATTCTGTCACTTTTTGTGTGTTGATTTCTCATGGGGGTTCATATCCAATAGTTAGTGGACTCCACATCCAGGCACAAAGCAGCCTTGGGATGTAGATTTCTTCTGGTTGGCTCTATTCATCCAAAACACTGGGTAAATAGTAAATTTCCTTAAGGTTGGCCAGTGGGGGAGTTTCCTGAGTTCTCCTTTTACTACTAATTGGTGGCTTTAGACTTTATGCAACAAGCTTATTTCTAGCTCCTGCTCACCCTGCGAAACTGAGGCCTCATCCCACACACAGACAGGAAAATCCCAGCTTTAAAGTCTTTCCTAGGCCCCTGTGAGGCTCTTCCACCCTTCCCAACACACAAACACATCCAATTCTGTTCTGTGTTCTCTGAACAAACTCTTCTTAAGCCACCTCGGCTTCTCCTTCTCTCTGTTGATTATCAGAATATCCCAACTATAGAGTCTCTTCCCCTTTAAAAGTCTTGCATCTCAAAATATTACACTCACTGAGACTTTATTTAATTCTATTGACTCAATATTTTTTATTTAAGCCAAATATAAAATATTCCCAAACATGTATGCTTACTTACAAACTTCTCTACAAGGTCTGTTTTTCCACAAATACTATTTAACTCTCCTATTTGTCACTTCATGACCATTACCCATGATCTAGTATATCTGTTAATATATTAACACCAAAAATTGTAGCAGATATTCTGTACTATTGACTCAAATGCCCTGGTGGATGAGAGGCAGTGCTTCTTGTCATAAATCATGGTTTGCTATTCAATTTTGATTGTAATAATCTACCTGTTGTGCAAGGTGTCTATGGCCACGCCATACTGTTGTTCTTTCTTCTTTGGATAAGTCGATGCCTTAGCCTAGCCCTGGACATCTCATAACATGTCAGCTCCCTCCCTGAAGCACAGCTTAGGGGCTGCCACACAACGTGCAGTGGGTCTCAGAAGTACACGGTGAGCACGAGTGTTCCATTTTCATTGAGAACAGCTGCCCATCTGCTGTGGAGAAGAGAGGCCTCAGGGTTAGAAGGGACTGAACGGCTCAGCCTTTAATGTTGTTGCAATATTATCTTGTTGACAAGTGCAGCATCATAAATTTGAATCCATTAGCTAAAAGGATCCATAAATATTTGAATAATGGCCTTTTTAGAGTTTTACCAGTCTATCAAACTTGTCACATGTCCACTTTTTACATTTTTCCTACTGCTGAAAAGGGCTGAACTGAATCTCATGTATTTTATCCTTGCTTTCAAACTGGAAATGCTTTGCCAAGCAGAAGTTGATTAACAAAACCACACTAGCATCTGGTGGTGGTAGAGGGTATACTGTCCACTAAACTTTGCTCTCCCCTTCCACGTGGTGGCATCTGGCCAGCCAGGGCTCTGCTTCCTAGCCTTGCATCCAGAAATGGCCGGATGACGTGTTCTGGCCCTTGACATGTGAGCAGATATGACGTGAGTCCCATTCAGAGAGGGGTTTTATGGAGCCCTTATGTCTTCTCTGTTGTCTCTTTTTCTTGCTAGAAACTGAGGAATCTGAGGCAGTGTATGGTGGAGCCAGAAGCCAGAAGCAACCTTAGATCTCGAACCACTTCCTGGAATAAAGTAATCCACATGCTTACCATGAACACCAAGATTGGTCTGCTGCATGTGTGAAAATGCACTTCTACTGCATTCAGCTATGGAAATTCTGGAATTGGTTTCAGGAGCTAGCCATACTGCACTTAACAAAGTGACCTATTTTAAGTTAAAATAGTAGCAAAACTACTGATTTTTTTTGTTTGTTTTCACTTTGGAATTACAGATTTCTTTCTTGTTCTTGTTGTTTTCAGAAGAGATGTAAATTCTGACAGAGTGACCCCTGAGTATGTTTCCAGAAGGTGGAGTATGGCCTGGCTCTGTCTCTTTTGTATTAGATCATGAGTCTACCAAGACTATCTGTGTAAACACCTTGGCACCAGGCAAAGGCACCAAGCAGATAGGTACTTAATATGTGTTCTGCCACCTGCTTGTCTGATTCCTAGAGAATTAAGAGCAGCTCTCAATCGACAACTCCCAATAACAGCACGATGAACTCTCACCAGGGAGTTCAGTCTCACACTGTCACATTGGTGGTTTTGATGGTAGATCATTACATGCAGTTCAACCACATTTATAGGCTTTCTCAAGTCCATCCATAGATTAAACATCTCAACAGAGCTTCATCCTACATTCCCCTCCCAAACCATTATTGTAAGGAATAACACTCTACTGCTACCCTCTCTGCCTGTGGGACTATTTTAAAGGTTGACATTCATTGAGTTTTTACAATGTGCCAAGTCCTGTGCTAGATGTGCTATAAACGTTATTCCTGCGAGTCCTTATAACAGAACTGTAGGGTTTATACAATTGTCTCCAGGACAGGAGACTTAGGGAGGTTAACTAATGTGCCAAAACTTACACAGCTAGTAAGTCGAGAAACACGGATTTAAATTCAATTTTGCCTTGTTCCAATTCCACAGGCTATGGGAATCTCATAGACAACATTAGGAACATCCACACAATAAACTGATTTTCTAACCCTGGGTTTCTCAACCTTGGCTTATTGAACTTTGGGCCAGATAATTCTTTGTTGTAGGGGTCATCTTGTGCACTGCAGGGTGTTTCGCAGCATCCCTGGCCTACACCGCTAGATGCCAACAATACCTCCTGGGTTGTGACAACCAAAAATGTCTTCAGACATTGCCAAATGTCCCTAAAGGAGAACATTATCCTCAGCTGAGAACCAGCATCATAACCTAATGTTAGAAATAGATGTTCATCCCTTAAGGAACTGAGGCAGTACCTTCTTTCTGATTAACAAAATTATGTAAGTGACCATGTCTCCATTTTCACTGTGGCTACCAAGAAGCTCAAAGACAAATTTAAGTTTCAACGATAGCAAATAAGTATTTCCAAAGTCCTGAGCAATTTCCATTCATCCCTAATTTTTGATCTACTCTGTCTTTTCCCCTTCCTTCTTTATTTCTCTACTTATACTTTTTCCGATTATATACGTCTTTCTCTACTTGAAGTTATCTGAGATACTTCACAGAAGATCCAAGGTAAAAATAAAAAACATTTTTATACTGATTTTGAAATCAACTTGCTTAATTATTTGATCAAAGGTTAATCTTTCTAGGAATGATAAATATTCCTGTTTTCTCTTTAAATCTTTTCAATAATTCTCTCTGATACTAAAAACAATCAAAGTTGGACTAAGAAACTGAAATTTATTGAAATTTTCTGGCTCTCAGAATCATATTTTAAAATGGGTTCAGGCATAGTAAAAAGATAATAATAAAAAGAATAATTTTAAAAAAGAAGCTAGAAAAGCTTTGGAAATTATTTTTTCTTCAAGTGTTCTCATTGCAAATGCTGAAAATGATTATTTCATTAAAATATTTTTATTACTAAGTTTAGAAGGAAAAGATGTTGTGATAAGATGGATACCTTTCTAAGATGTTTGTCTAAGATTTTGCTACCACCCATGCTCTAAACTGATACACAAAGACAGATCCAGCTAGTTGACAAACTCCACTTTTAGAATTCTACCACATGTTTTCACAAATGAATTTTCCAGTCTGTCAATTAGTGGGGAGATAAAAATTGGGTCCAGAACAAAGGATGACTCAGAGGCTCATTTGGATTTGGGATTTCTGGTTCTGCTTTGACAGATTTGGAAGAAGAGGCAAAACATTTCCTGTAAATACCATTGCCGGGATGGATTCTCACTCTCTCTTTCCTTCATCAAACAGAAATCTATATTGTGCCTTGAGTTGAGCCCCAGAGAAATTATCAATATTCACACATCTGGCACAAATCTGTTGGAAGGAAGAAAAAATCATGATGCCATCTGTATTTCTTCCCTCGTTTTATAGCATAGCTCCAGTATCCTGTAGTCATTTTGTCACACAGTCTTGTAAATATAAAGTTATATTACTTGGCTTGTTTGAGGACAATGTTCATCATAAGAGGAGGATGAGGAGATGATGTCACTGCCAGGAAAAAAAAAAAAGCAGCAGCTCGCCTTTCCCAATCCCCCACCTTCCCTGGAGTACGAAGGAGCCAAATTTCAGCAAGTTTGGCACAGTTGTGGGAATTAACATGACTGAAATGTATGCCAGATTTCAAAACAATTTCTAACAGTTTCTGTGAGACCGTGTAAGCAACTGAAAATTGACATGTTGTGTTGTGCCCGAGTCAGCCAACTGCTGTCACTGCATAATTAGATTTTCCTGCATGAGAGGAGAATTTTCTTTAAAAAATTATGAAATAAGGCAGAAACTAATATAAAGTATAAGTGGGCCTGTTATTTGCAAAGAGGTAGCCTTCTGCTGAAGAATGACTTTGGACAGACACACGTGCTCCCAGAAGAGGACAATGGCCCTGGCTTTCTGTGCTTCATGTGCATGAAATGCCCTTTGCAAAGGGAAGAGGATTTTCAGCACAGGCCAGATGGAAGTGGGCCCACTTGGCTGCCCAAGGACTGGCTGAAACCCAGAACTAAGAACAGATTTGGAGCTAATGAATGTATGTTACTTCTTTCTAATACAGGATAATAGATGTGGCAGAATATGTGGGTGTCCCCAATCTTTATTCTCCTGTCTTCAATAGTGACAGTAGTTTTTGTTGAGCATGAGGTCACTGAGCAAAAGACTACATTCCCCAGGCTCTCTTGTACCTCAGTGTAATCATCTAACTGGGTCCTGGCCAGTGAGACATAAGCAGAATGTAAATTTCCAAATTCTATGCCATTTCCTTAACAGGAGAAGCGGGTACCCTCCTTTTTCTCCCTTCCTGTCTTCTGAGGGCAGTATGGTCATAAGCCATCTTTGACCATGAGTTTGAGATTCATACCATGTGGATGTGGGCTGCTCCCTAGATATAGCAGAGCAATAAGATAAAAAGAGCCACATCCCTGATACCTTTCAGTTGCCATACCAACCTTGGATGACCTCCTGGAATGTTCCATGAGAGAGAGGCCAGTTACTGCTTTGATTAAGCCAGTGTAATTTTGGATGTGTTATAACGACAGACTTTTCTGTATCCTAACCAATACCGCACACTTGGAGATGAACTTCAGAGTTTATACGAGCTCTTGCAGGCAGGAGAGTGTTTATACCCCTGGACACGTGTAGTATCTTTGTTTCCTAACCGTCCCCTTCAGAGTAGATACCCTTTTCCCAAATGACCTTCTCTCTCTGAAAGGTAAAACATGACTCAAAATACCATTCATTCATTCATTCATGATGAGGTGATTACAATTATTATTACAATTTTACAAATGAAGAAACTGTAAGTTAGAGAAGTGTAGTAACTCTTCCCAAATTACACAGCAAATAATTTCAGTTTTTTTACATCATTGAAATAAAGCAGTGGAACCAACACTAGAACTCAGGTCTGCTGACTTCAAAGCCAGTAATTTTTAAATCTCCTTTGCTCCTCAACTATATTTTATATAAGGTTTCTTTGAATTGAATTTCTGAGTAAAAGTTTCAGTGTGTTTGCAAACAAAAAAAGGTTAATTTAAAAAATTAAATTAAAAAAATCTTACGTAAAGATTTTTTTCTTGCGGCCAATAACAGAAACCCTTAACTCAAACTGGCTTACTTATTAATGGGGCCTTATTGGCTTATATAACTAGAAAGTCCGCCGCCAGGACTAGTTCAGTTCTGGCTTGATCCTGGGCTGGAACAATGTCCTCAAAACATAATTCTCGCCGTCTCTGACCACAGCTATTCTTCAAGTTGACCTCACTCCCAGGTTCCATATGATATTTCACCTTGTTTAATTCCAGCAGAAAGGAGCCCTACACTACTTGGTCTGATTGGTTTATGGGCTTGTCTGTCAACTAATACCTATGTCCTAGAGGATTCAGGGCTCTGACAGGCCGGCCACACATGGATTACCTCATAAATCCCAACCAAGCCACAGACTCTTAAGAGTGGAGGAAACATGGTTCTCACGAGGCCAACAAGAGTACTGCCCCAAAAGAAAAGGAAGTGGATGTTGGATAGGCAACAATGACAAATACTCACTGTACGCCTCTTTATATACTCAAAGCTGCCCTATCATAGGAATCTGAACTTACGTTTTATTACCCTTTCCAAACGTTGGCCTAAACTATTGCTATTTCTCCATGGTATCCTTCACTGATTCCCAGTCCTACCCACATATTCACAAAGTATACACAAACGGTACACACACACACACACACACACACTCATACACACACCATTCATTCCTCTGCCCAGTGCTGTTCTAATTTCTCTAAAAACCACTTATTTTCTGGAGGCAGCCAGTACTTCCAAGGGTGATACTGCACCATGGTGCTGGACTCAGATTACTAGTATTTGTAGTCCAGGTCTATAATCTCAAGCAAGTAACCTTCGTAAGCCCTGGTATCTTCATGTGAAATGAAATCACAATCATTCCTACCTCATAGGGTTGCTACGAGGATTAAAGAATTCATATAATACTCTAAGCACACGATCTAAACTCACAGTATGTGCTAGCCAGTATAGGCAGTAGGTCATGGAGGCCCCCTCTTTAGTTCTCCTTCCTCTAGGGAGCCTTAATTTCTCTGAACAATCTGGCCTAAACTGCCCTTGTTTGAATTTCCATAATACTTAGAACTGATACAGTATGTATTGGCTATAAGGCATACATCATCTGCAGTGATAATCTGTCATCCCAGCAGTCCAATCCCTGTGACAGAGGTTGTCCCCATTCTCACACTGGGACTTTAACCCCCGTTGAAGTCTATAGATCTGGAGTTAGACAGACCAGGGTCTAAGTCGGAGCTTTACTATTTACTAGCTATGAGATCATGGGCAAATTATTTAATTTACATAAACTTCAGCTTTCTCTTCTGCAAAATACAGTTGATGTCAAACATAAACCAGGCGATATATACATAGTACTTTAGTGTGGTTCCAGACACACAGTAGGTGCTTAATAAATGGCAGCCGTTGTTCTATATTACACGTAGTTTCAACCTGCTTCAGTGCTTCAATTCTCCACCTTAATCATCCTAATAAATGGTCATGGAATTAGTTTAATTGATCTAAAGACCTCTTCTATGCATGACCGGATCAATCCCCAGACATATTTTGTAAATACCATTAGTCTACATGGTCATATCAGAGTAGAAGTCACACTCAGATTGACTAAAAAATTCTAGCAGTCAAGTTCAGAACAGGGATAATGACAGAGAACTAAGAAAGATTGAGTTCCTATTAGGAACTGAAAATGCAATCAAGATTAATCTGATTATCTCATTTGTTCTTCCAACAATCTTGGATAACAAAACATCCTAATAAGCAGTGGCTTAAAACAACAAAAATGTTATATTTTCACAATCTGGTAGGTGGCCTGTAGTCTCTCTGGTGGTTTTATCTGGCAGTCATACAACTGCGCTCAACTACACAGGCAGGTGTGTGTTCCGTAATGTTAAAGTGGCCTCACTCACACATCCAGCAGGCCCTGCTGGCTGCCAGCTAGAGCACCTTGGTTCTCTTCCATGTGTCCACTTGCGGAAGCCAAACTGGCTCTCTTGCAGTATGGTGGTCTCAGGGCAGAGTTCCAACAGGGCAAGCCCCAATGGGCTGGCTCAGCTTACACAACCCATCACAATGGGCAATGATGTTCCATTGGCCAAAGCAAGTTACATGGCCAAGACCAGAATTAATCTATTCTGTCTCTTAATGAGAGTTGTAGCAAGGAATTTATGGCCTTTTAAAATCTGTCACAGAGAGTTTAAACAAGGTAGCATGTGGCAACCAAGTGGCAGAGTTTAGAATCAAATTCAGATCTGAATGTTCCTATACTCTTTCCAATATATCAAAAGGTCTCAGAACAGTCCAAGAATGATGGTTTTCCATAATCACTCAGATTTATACTTTCTTTCTTGTAACACAGATTAGAGTCCTTACCACGTAACAGCATCATTTCTAGCTCTGGGGTAGAGCAGTGTACAAGAAAAGCAAAAACTGGGCCTTCAGAAAGCTAAGAACATGTAACAATGCCAGATTAATAGGATGGGGGTGACCAGAGGAGGGGGAAACTCTAGACTGATTGGCCAGGAAAGGCTATTCTTGGAAGACGTGAGACACGAATGGAGAAATGAAGGCAGCCATGGGAAGACAATTCTAAGGAGAGTGTCCAGGAAATGTAAAATCCCCAAGGCAAAAAGGAGCTTGGTGTTGGAAGGGCAGAGATGAAACAATGTTTAGAGCAGAAAGGGCAGAGGAAAATAGTAGGGGAAGACTTGTGAGAGGTGGAAACTACAGTTTATGGGATCTCAGAGGCCATAAAAAGCTGTTTGAATTGTATTTGAATTGAAGCAGGAAGCAACTGGAGCATCCTGAGCAGGGGACCAATGTGATCTAGTTTATATCTGATCTGGGTAACCCTTGGTGAGACACTGTAGTTCTGGCGACCATGTGGTATGGAGATTAAACAGCAGCAAGAGGGGAAGCAGAGCTCAGTTGGAAGGTTAAGCGCTGACAGTAGCAATGGGCACGGAGGGAAGAGGAGGTTCTGGGATGTGCTTTGGTATAGGGTTTATAAGACTTTCTGGTGGATTTCCTGTGGGATGGAGGTTAGTAGAAACAGAAAACTATAAGTAGGATTGAGGATATCAGCGAACACCACTCACTGGGGCCACAGGTAATCAACAAAACATGAACCTACTTAATCTTGAAACTGAATGTCTTTGTTTCACTTAGTTTTCAAAAAGCATGAATAGGAGTCTCTTTAAAAATTATTTTCAAGTTCATACAAGTGTGGTAGGTGAAAAGGACAAAATGCTTTAATGATGTCCAAAGGGAGGAAAAAGGAGTCAGAAATGGATACTTTCTCTTTGCTGAGAATGCATTAATCCATTTTTCCCAATCATGTTCTCTGATTAGAATGTAGGCATTCACCAGTAAACTACAAGGTAGTCAAATCTAATAATGAGAAAAGAAGAGATGAACATCATATTGTCTCTATGGACACTTAATGGATAGTACATTCACATACAGTGCAACAATCATGGCCTCAGCACTATTTCTCAATAAAACTGAGACACATTAGCTTCTCCCTAATCTACTTTCTAATCCCTATACCCACCCCCACCCCCAAAATTTATATATCTTAGCCTCAAAACACTTAAATTAACCCATATCATTCAGGAGGCAACTGCACGTTGTCAAGGCAAGAGATCTGGATCCCCATTTTATCTAATAAATGACATCCTGAGACTTAATTCCCTGTTGTCTGCATATTTTTCCTGCATAAAGCTCCCCAAACAATAAACCCTCTTTCTTTCTTGTCCATCATGTATGGGCTCATTACTTCACACATCATAATTATAATCAACGAACAAAACTCAAGGAAAAAAAGCCAAACAATGAAATGGTACTTTTTTCTTAACATCAGTGCAACTTTATGTGATTAAGCGTGTAACAGTACGGATGGGTGCTTTGGATGATTTCTATGTAGCTCTTTTACATTTTGCAGATTTTCTTAACAGGTCCAACTACCTAAGGAGGGGGGAAAAAAGCTCTTTTTACCTTTAAGACTTTGAAGTCTGATTTTTTAAGTGCACAGATAAGTTTAATGCCTAAATTGAAAAATGAGAAGAATATCCGTAGGGAAAAAGGAGCTTATTGCTGCCTCCCTGAAGTTCATCAAATGTTGTCACATATTTCTCTAACATTTTTGACTTGGTTAAGTGCAAATTTAGGTGAACACACTCTTTTTCCCAGGGTTCATGGCAACAGAAATATAATATGTATTTTCTGATTAATGAGTTCAGCTCTACTGTCTAAGGGATCTTAGGCAAATAGTGTTTCCTAGAGGCAGAGGACTGGACAAAATGACCTCACATTTCCCTTATTTCTTGACTTAGTTTTTGCTAACTTTTTAAGCACTCATTTCATATACTTTCTTAGGTATATTTGTGGCATACAATAACCTGAAATCCCCATTCTCAGAATTTAAATCCTCAGCAACTCTACATATAAATTTCCCCCATGACTATGGAGAAAATATAAATTAGGAATTAAGTAAATGGATGAATGTTAATAAAGCTCACCTTTACTCTCATCAATTAAGTTATTATACCAGCTGGAAAATCAATGAATTACAGTTCATATGATTATTGAAACACTGCCATGCATACAAGTCCAGATTCTCCTTCAATGTGTGATTTGGGGCTGCAGTGCCTAATTCACTGATGACAGGCCAGATCCCCTTGCTAGTCTCCCTTTTTATTTTGTAGTTATCACTGACGCCACTTCATATGGCTTGTGGTTATCAGGGAAAAACTGACAATATCTCTCAGGCCATGATGAAACCAGTCTCAACTAGGAAGCTTCTGAAAAGTTGACCCTAAATAACAAGGCTGCCTCTGAGAAGACTGTGTATATAAACTGTGACTATCTCATTCTGCACTCTAGATAGTTCCCTGAATCTTTGTCTCCTATTAGCTATGTGGCCTTGAGCATGAAGCTTAAACACTCTGCACCTCAGTTAACTTACCTGCTACATTATGGGGTTATAGTAAGGATTCAGTGAGTTGACACTTACAAAATTCTCAGGGCAATATTTGGTAAGTGTTAAATATTAGTACTGATGGGACTGTTGTTATTATTATTATCTCTTCCTTTAGCGAACTTCCTGATCCAGCTGTTTAAGCCCTCCACCGAGAAGCCTTCTTGACTCCCATCAGCGAAGTTAGTCATTTCTTCTTCCATAATTCCACACTTCTTCCAGTCCTTAAGTAATTTTTATTATAATTATTTGCTCTTACATTCATCTCCCCCACTGACCCCTGTCTACCCCTTTGGTTGATGTCTTTCCAAAGTAGAAATAACATCTTCTGTGTATCCACCCTAGGTACTAGCATATCTCCTTGCGCATGTGAATGGAGAAATGAATTTGCTCTTGGAAAATCTACTGGTAAAAAATGTAGGTGGGTGGGTTCAAAACATCAGTGCAAAAACAATAAAGCATTTTGCTTAGGCTTAACATTTTTAAAGTTCATTTGAATTAGAATATCGCCATTTCGCAATAAAAGAATGAATCTACTCAAGGATCATCAATGGCTACTCCATCAGAAAAAAAAATAGATACAACTATACATTATATGTCTCCTGATGGATGTACCAGTACTACCTCTAAAATAGCCCTGCCTTTCACACAAAAAAAGCAAGCCTTAATTACATCAAGCCTCTTTATCAATCAATTTACAGGAAATACAGTAGACAGAGGAACATGTTATATGACACTATGATGATGAAATTAGTAAAATTCAGACTGTGAGAATCTCTACTGGGCAAACTGTAAGATAAATGACCAAGCAAATTTCAGGGGGGAAAAAAGAGAAGGAGACAGCTGCAGATTCAGAGACTTTTAAGAGACAAGTCAGTCAACTGCAATGTGTGGACTGTATCTGAATCCTGATTCAAACAAATTCTAAAAGTAAATTGAACACTGACTGGATATTTGAGAATTACCATTAACTACCTTAGGGTTGATAAGGTTATTTTTTCAAAATGCCCTCAGCTTTTATAGATATATACTGAAATATCTACAGATGAAATAGTGTTACATGTCTGAGATTTTCTTCAAAATAATCCTGGGTGGGTAGAAATTTAGATAAAACAAGATAGAGTAAGAGCTGAAGATGATTGTTGAGGTTGGGTGATAGGTACATAAAGGTTCATGGTACTGTTCTACTGTGAGTGTGTTTATAATTCTTAATTATAAACTTAAAAATTAGTAATTCCCTGTATGTTAAAAGAAGTTTTATGTTTCCTCTAGATCTCAAACACCAATATGATTTTGCTATCCAGTGGACCAGAAGCACTTATAACGTAAGTGTCCAATTGTTGTTTATTGGATTGGATTTTCTTGTTTGTTAATTCTTTGGTATAACGTATACTTTCAACAGTAAATTTATCAGCTGAAGAACAAAGTTATTGTTAAATATTCAGTAGTAAATGTAACACTAATAATTATACTAATAATAGTTAATAATTAATGAATGCTTACTTCCTTGTCACCATGAATGTTAATTTACATGGAGTTCTAGCAGAACTTCATGAGCTGAGGTACGTTATAAGACACCGTGGGGATGCAACTACCAACACAGAAACTGAAGCTTTGTGGGATGAAGTTAACTTACCCATGATCACATGATAAACGGCAGAGCCAAGGCCACACCAGAATATTTTGGAATGACTTTCCAACATTCAAAACTCATAAAATTTCACACATAAATGTGTATTTCTGGGCTTTAAAAAAACTGGATGCTTCGGCAATGCTAGGCCCATGTTTCTACATAGTCATTAGAAGTTCTGAAGCAGGGGAGAGATTTGCTGAAAGTAACATTTTAGGGACTAGCATGGAGACTGCATTTAAGGAAGAAGATGCTAGAATCAGAAATGCTTTTTAAGTCTGGACTGAAATAATGAGGTCCCAGTCAACTTAGAGGCATAGGGGACAGAAAGAAAGGGGGAAAAAAATCCATGAACAGAAGTGGCAACAAGACTTGGCGGTAGAATGGACTTAAGAAGTAAAGGTATGTGACCTACACCAAGTCATAATTTGCTTCAGATCATCTGACCTCCATGACTGGAAGATGAGAGGTTTGGGGAGGAAACTTCATCATATCAGGATCATTAGAAACCAGGGAAGATGTTAGTTTTGTGTTGTAACCTTCTGGGAGATGGTGACACAAGAGATCAGCACAGAAATGTATTTAAACTAGACAGCAATGTAGTAACCATATTGATATCTTGTAAATACTCAGAAATAGGGAAGCAGGATTTGTTGAAGAGGGAGGAGATGTAGAGGTTGGGAAACTGTTCAGCTCTGCAGTGACAGTTTCAAAAGACACAAGACCAACCTCGTCAGCCCTCCACTGAAGAATTTTACAATGAGGTCAGAGAAAAGAGATACAGAACAGGCAGCTAGAGGCTCATGGCCAGTGTAGATCTGATGAAGCCAAAGCAAAGGAATAACAGTGTGCCCAGGGAAAGTTTCTTGAAAGTATCACTTCTTTAATCATATCATGAAGGAAGAGTAGGCACAGCACAAAAATGTGGAATCAATATAATGAAGTTTGCACTGATCCAACCAATACTGGATGAGTGTCTACTAAGTAAAAAACACATACAATATACCTCTCCGTGTGCTTTATTCTTCCTCATAATGCTTGGCAATGCCAGATATCACATTGTACTTGCTTGATTCTTGCCTATCTCCCCCAGGACGATATAAGCTCCATGAGAGCATCTCTCGTTTACCAGGGTATCTTCAAGGCCTAGAACAGTTCCTGAAATACAGTAAGTTCTCAATAAATATTATTTGAAAGGGTCCATCCTCACAGTGTTCACAGCCTCAGGTGAACAGAAAACTGAGCAAGCAATTATAATATGTGACCAGCATGAGTAGTTCAGGAGCCTAGGAGAGCACAGAGGTGATGCCCTGACATGTCAACTGAAAGAAAAGCTATTGTAAAATCCCTACCTTCCAGAAAGAGAAACAAGAGAATTTACTCTCATTGCATATTTATCAAATGGATTGTACCAAAAGACACACAACCCAATGCTAAAAGGATGATGAAATTGCATCATTTTTCACTTCTGTCTCCAGCTAACACAAATCTTATACAAGGGGGAAAAAAATGCCACATGTGATTTTGTCACTGAATTTACTGGTCCCTAGTATCACTTAAATGAGGGTGGACAGAAACAAGCTGGACGTGAACAAGTCCGTGTCATTCATGAGTTGTACAGAATCATCTCAGCATTGGTGGAATTTAGGGCACTGGATGAAATTTTTGTGTGTGCATGTGTGTTTTCAATGAGAGATCATTCTAGCCTTTATGAAGGAAGTCAGTGGATGGTTATTATGCACTCTGAAGGGCTGTAAAGCCCTTCCCCTCTCACCTCTGCTAGCCAGTCTGGACATCAGGGCAAACACCAGAACCCAGCTTATCAAGATGTTTCTGTTGCAAAACAGCAAGCAATTGTCAGATATGGATGGTGATGTTGACTTCTCGATAGGGGGGGAAAAAAGGACCTAAATTAGACTTCTATAAAAAGAATATTGCATATTTATTTCCACAATAACACACAGGAAAAACGTTAGTCAAGAAGCAAGCAATTGGGTGAATAAATAAGCTTGTCTTTGTTCTCATCAATTAAGTTATTACATCAGTTGGAAAACCAGTGAATTATAATACAGATGTTTAATGAAACACTGCTGAGCCTATAAGTCAAACTCCTATTTTGTGGTGTGATTTTGGCTGCATAGTTTTGTGTGTGTTAAACCGTATTTATTAGCTGATACCCATTATTACTTTGAGCAAGGTATAATTCAGTTGTCAGGCTCCATCGCAGGCAAGGAGATTTAATCAGTAAGAGCCGCTTTGCTACTGAGTATAAAACAATGTGGGTTTCATGAAGCAATCACGGCAGTGTGAAAAAATGGGATTAATTAGTATTGTATAAGAACAGGCAGCACGCTCATTAAAACCTTGTGAGGTGGCTCTTGATAAACTGCCACTTGATAGGACCGCATTAATGTGACAAGGCAAAGACTTCATTTCCAAATCCTTTCTGATTGTATCTTGCTTTTAAGTTACCTGGAATGACCCTCCTTGGCATTCTGAATACAAAGATCAAAATGACTGCCAGGGACCCAGGTGCCACCTGGACCAAGGAAGCCGAGCATAGATGGGGAAGCTTCAAAGACAACTTTTTTTGAACTTGCAGTCAAACATGAATCAATAGCTGTAAATGAGGCATCGCCAGGGGGGTGAATTTGCATTCACACTCCTCAGGTCGGGCAGAAAGTAATTTGACAATTGGCAACCCACCTTAATGAAGGCCACATACAAATCCTCTGTTTGTTTACCCAATGCTGGCGGTGTTTGGAAATGTATACATCCTGAGGAAGATAGCAGGGGCTCCAGAGAGCCTGGGGGGCGGGGAGGGGGGAGCTATCAGAGAGTTAAAGGAAGGCAGTATCTCCGAGAGCCTCTCTGCGCACTTCTCTCTTAGCGCACGCACACTGACTAATTATTTGGGTTTCCAAAATGCCTCTCTTACTTCCTAAAATGAATAGTTATTTTTTGCTTTGTTTTGTTTTGTTTTCACAGCAAAAGCATCTGCACATGAAAAAAGCCCTGTGAGAACAATCTGCTTTGGATAAGGAATATTTTTTTGATGTGCTTTAGACCTCTGTTTTCATCTTTGGGCATCCGATATGATTCTCTTTCAAACCTGTAACAGTTTGGGTTGGGTCTTCAAGCTGCAATGGTATTGGTGAGGGGGTTGGATTTCAAGCTAACATCACCAGATCTTGGAGCATCTTCTTTTACCTACATCCCGCCAGCTTCCATTTTCCTGGTGACTTCTACTAACACAGCATATAAGGCAACTGTATAAAGAGCAGGTATTTGTTGGGTCTATTTCTAGGACTGAAAATGCACTCAGAAACCTCAAAAGTCTCTGTTCCTCCACCCCCAACTATATATATATATATATATATAGATATAGATAGATAGATAGATAGATAGATAGATATGTATGTATGTATGTATATATAAAGCTTGTTAAATCTGACCACCTTATTAATTTAATGCTTTCTGTCATGAAGCTCAAGGTCTTGGCTCACAATGATAGGTTGTTTGCAATTGAACTTAGGTAATTCCACTGCAGTCTGCAGATTTGAGGCACCAGGCACAAGAAGTCAGGCTACCTGAGCAGACTAGATAGGATTAAGCGCACTGTTTTATCAAGTGATGTGTTGCAATATTATTAATTTAAACCCTAACATCTCATTGTTATGATCCGAGCTGCATGATGTAATGCAATATGACAGCCATTGAGTTCATAGAAAATGGAATTCATCTCTCAAAATTTTGCACAAAATAAAGGCACAGAGACAGACAAAAATAAAGGGAGAAAGACAGACAGATAAATACCTTTAATTTTTTTTTCTGTATCCAAATGAGTCTGCCTCTGTCTGGCAGCGTTAGGAGTATTATATATCATCAGCCCATTTGCCCAGAGATCTCCGCCATCTTATTTATTCCTCTGTTAGGGAAAGTACTGTACATGTTCCTATTTTGTTTCTTTTATTTTAGCAAGTGAATTGCATAGTAATACACTGTAAGTGGTGGTGCAAGCATCACCACTTATGCATGACACAGTAATAGGAAATTTTCTGCCCCTCTTAGCTTGATGAGAACCTCCTGCAAAAATTGTACAACCCCTTCAGGTAGTAGCCACCTACTTGATTTATAATCCTACAGTGGCGGAAGAGGTTAGCTGGGTAATTTAAATCACTAGATTTCACTAATGAACTAGCGCCAGGGAGAAAGCACTTTACATTGTAAAGGCTGCATTTCACCTTCCTTATACTCCACATACTTTATCTCCAAATTTTTACATTATTTATATAAAGAGGGAAATGGTTCTCTCAGAGGAAATGAGTGAGAAAAGCATCTCTGCTGATAGGTATCCCCTACAATTCTATGCAATTCAGATACCCTCTCTCAGAGCAACAAAAATAATGCTCGATTTAGCACAGAGATATGTTTATATCATATAAACAACAAATAATACAATATTTTGGATGTATTTATATTAAAAGTTATTTGTTGCCTATCTGAAATTCAGATTGAGCTGGGCATCCTGCATTTTATCTGGAACTCTAAACCAAAGGGAAGGTGGAAGGGCGGTGCACCTACCCCAGGGAGGGCATTACACGAAATGCCAGGAGAAAATGCTCTACAAAGCTTGGGAAAACTGACCATATGTAGAAGCCTTCTGGTGTCTATGTTTCTCAGTGGAACATTTTTATTCAGCAGATTACTAAAGGCTTCACTGAGCTTTGAAGTAAACCATTGGTCACTATTTTCCCACATGGATAAGCAAGTTTTAAATGATGTTTCCTTCACATTAACCTCAAAGACACTTTTTTACTATTGCATTTGGTTTAAAGGAAATATACAGTGCTTCTCAAACCCTGGGATTCCTGGAACCTTCCCACCACTGGCAACACCAAACATCTCGTATCGCCACATACTGCAGCTTCAAAAGCTTTGATCTGTGTATACCCAAAGGAATTGAAAACAGTATTCAAACAAATACCTGGACAAAGAAATACAAGTACATGCATGTCTACAGCAGCAATATTCACAATAACCAGAAGGTAGAAACAACCAAAAAGGCCACCAGCTGATGAACAGACAAGCAAATACAATGGAGTATTATTCAGCCATTAAAAGGAATGCATACTATAACCCAGATGAATCTTGAAAACCCTATGCTAAGTGAAAGGAGCCAGATACAAGAGGTCACATACTGTATGATTCCATTTATATGAAACATTCAGGATAAGTAAATCTATAGAGACATACAATGGATTGGTGGTTTCCAAGAGGCAGGAAGGTGGGGGCAGGGAGCAGGCAGATAGGGGAGTGACTACCAGTGGGTACAGGGTTTCCTTTTGGGGTCATAAGCTATTTCAGAACTAAATAGAAGTATTAGTTGCACTGCATTGTCAGTGTATTAAATGCCACTGAATTGTTCACTTTAAAATGGTTGATTTTGGGCTTCCCTGGTGGTGCAGTGGTTGAGAGTCCGCCTGCCGATGCAAGGGACATGGGTTCATGCCTTGGTCCGGGAAGATCCCACATGCCGTGGAGCGGCTGGGCCTGTGAGCCATGGCCGCTGAGCCTGCGCGTCCGGAGCCTGTGCTCCGCAACGGGAGAGGCCACAACAGTGGCCTACAGGCCCGCGTACCACACAAAAAATAATAAAATAAAATAAAATAAAATAAAATGGTTGATTTTATGTTATGTGAATATCACTTCAATAAAAGTAAATAAATAAACTAAAAGCAGTGATCTTAATAAGAAGATTGGGTTCACTAATCTGCCTTTGGATTTATTCTGAATTTATTACCAGCTGCAAAAAGAAGATCCTCCCATATTCCAAGATGCTTACCAACTTACACATTCTTGTATAAGTTATTAACTCAAGTAATATCAATTGAGCCTCTTATAAAAGGGTCACAGGTAGCCCTTATGCAGATTAGAAAAAGGTGTCCTATCTGGGGCTGCTTGATGAGCTGATCCCTCCTCACTACCTGGGCAGAACACCTGTGTGCAGTCCCAGGCTGTGCTCTCGTAGGCAGCACCCCCTGCCTACAATACTCCACGTCCTATACGGGACCGGTACTGTAATGAATCTTAAGTAACACTGGGAACAGTAATGAATGCAGTAATTCAATATGCATGCTTTAGAGCCAGACTAATGGGGTTCCTCACCAGCTGTATGACCTTAGGCAATCCCTTAACCCCTGTGACCTCGATCTTCTTACCTCTAAAACAGGGATAATAATAATGTCGATCTCCCAGAGCTGTTGTGGGTGGGGTGGGGAGGTTAAGCTACTTTAAGGCATGAAGAACAGTGTCTGGCACCCACCAGGATAGCTAACCATAAAGACTGGTGACACTACACGCTGATGACACTGCGGAACAACTGGCTCTTTCACACATTTCTCATGGGAGTGCCAACAAAAGCTATGCCACCACTGTAGAAAACCATTCAGCAGTTTCCTAAAAAGTTAAATCTACCGACTTTATGGTTCAGCAATTCCACTCCTACTTCTTTACCCAAAAGAAATGAAAACTAATGTTTACAGAAAGACTTGAACAAGAATGTTCACTGCAGCTTACTCATATTAGAAACAATGAATGGAAAACAGCCCAAGTGTCCATCAGCAGTAAACTGGATAAACAGGTTGTGTGTTCACATAATGGAATAACAGTCAGCGATAAAAAGGAATGAACTACTGATACACAAAACAACATGGATGAATTTTTTAAATATTATGCTCAGAGAAAGAATCCAGTCCCTAAAGAGGACATGCTCCATGATTCCGTTTTTATGAACTTCAAAAACAGGCAAACTAATCTATGGATATGAGATCAGAATAGGCTTTGCCTCGGGGGGTCAGAACATGAGGGAACTTTCTAGAGTGATGGTGGTACTTCAGAGTTGGAAAAGGCTTCTGTGAAGGGCCAGTTTGTAAATATTTTAGCCTTTGAGGCTCACATACAGTCTCTATTGTAAAGTCTTCTTTGTTTGTTTGTTTGTTTTAATCACCCTTTTAAAATATAAAAAACATTCTTAGCTCACAGGCCACACAAAAACACTCCACAGGCTGGGTTTGGTCCAAGGGTTGCAGTTTGCCAAACTCTGCTCTATATAGGGTATTGGTTACAGGGATGTGTGCATTTGTCAGAAGTCACTGAACAATACACTTAAGACCTATGCATTTTACTGTATGTAAGTATTTTTCAATAAAATATGGAACAGTGCCTGGAAGTTAATACTGAAATAACATTAGCTAATTTTATTTTCACATAAATGATATACTTCTTTATTTTTTAGTTATAACAAAGAAAACATCATTTTTCCACATTGTAAAATAAATTCAAGCAATATATTTAAGCCTACATTATGATTCCCTCCACGCTTTACCACTGCCTGCACACACATTTCCAACCACTTCCTCCAAAGAGAATTTGATTTACTAAGGCAGTTTCTCAAACCTGGGAACAGTCCAATCCAGAGGCTATGTTCTCAGAACTCTAGGGGTTTTTGAACCCGAGTCAGAGAAACAGGCATCTGTCATGGACCAAACTGTCTGTCTCCCCTGGTGCCTAGGTAGGAACTAGCTCTCCTTCCACAAGACCATCTTGCCTTTAATTAGTGTGCCTCACATCTTCCTTCCTAATTAGAGTTCTTACCAACGTCAGCACTGAGAACTCTTTTGAAAGAGAATTCCTTGTATTTAATATCTACCAGGTAACAACTTGAAGCATTTTCCAAAGAACAAGACATTACGTTGACAGTATTTGCCGTACATTCATATTTATTTATGCACGTATCAGCATCACTTTTCACTCATGCTGAAGAATACTCTCCATGGAACCAGCAATTCAAAACTGCTGAGCAAAGCAGTAATAGAAAGTCTCATGAGGAAAGTTTCACATGGAGTGGAGGGTTCTCATCTGTTTCCAGCAATAGAATCCCTGGTATTGGCAGTGACAAGAAATAAAAAAGCACTTTGCTAAATGAAGCATAAGAGGACACTGGAGCGTGGCTACCACAAACCATATTACTGCACTTTTTCTTAAAATTCCCATCAGAACCAAAGGTGAGACTCTGGCAAGTCTACTGTCCCTAGCTAAGTTTGTTTCATTCATTCATTCATTCATTTATATTTTTGGCTGCGTTGGGTCTTCGTTGCCGCACACAGGCTTTCTCTAGTTGTGGTGAGCGTGGGCTACTCTTCGTTGTGGTGCGCGGGCTTCTCATTGCAGTGGCTTCACTTGTTGTGTAGCATGGGCTCTAGGCACGCGGGCTTCAGTAGTTGTGGCACGTGGGCTCAGTAGTTGTGGCTCGTGGGCTCTAGAGCGCAGGCTCAGTAGTTGTCGTGCACGGGCTTTGTTGCTCCACGGCATGTAGGATCTTCCAGGACCAGGGATTGAACCTGTGCCCCCTGCATTGGCAGGTGGATTCTTAACCACTGCGCCACCAGGGAAGTCCCTGTTTCCCATATTTATATTAGTCATCTTTCTTTTGTTCTTTCTCTCTCATATACGTACATATACATATATATATACATATATACATATGACAGATAATTGGGATGAAGAAATAAATTGCGTAATTAATGGAATTAATTATATTAAACAATATTTTTATTTTTTGTTATATCTATATGCCTATTGTCGCATGCTATTTGGAAAAGTGCGAAAGGAGAAATAGGTGCCGACTGCTGTCCTTGGGGAGCTTACAATCCTGTTGGGCAGACAAGGTGAGCATTCTCACCACCATCATCACATTTATCACCATCTTCACAACAGATATTATTATACTTGGCCTTGCACTAAACACTTTAGACACCCTGACTCATTTTATCCTCACCATAATCCTGGGAAATAGATACTATTTTTACCCCCATTCTACAGATGCCACAACTGAGGCAAGTAAGAAGGTAACTAACTCGGCCAAGATGCAGCCCCAAACAGTAAGTGATGGAGCTGTCATCAGAACTCAGTTCCACCAGCCTCCAAATTCTATGCTTTTTACCCATGACTCTTTACTGTGCCTCCAAATACAATTGAAAACATAAGTAATCGTGGACTAAGAAGTAGTATCTAAAATTCCAGAGAAGCATATTCAAGACGACCAAGAAGGAGAATATAGTAAAACTACATAAATTGAGACTTTAATTTCACTTGGAAGTAGGAGTAATTTCTGAGTATGCAAAGATAGGTGAGGATGGCATTTCATAAGGAGATTCCAACTTCTCTGGGATAGATTCCGGGAAATGTCAATTAAAAAAACATTAAATTCTCACAAGAGAACTTCAGTCCAATTAAAACAGCTTCAATTCATTTGCTGTCAAGTATTATCTTTTTACAGATACCATGATCTGTTAAAATTGATCAGAACATGATGAATATTTTAAAAACTCACTCTTCCCAATGGTGGGAACAGTCATATGTCATAGAACTTTGGGCAACTACTCATATTACAATACTGCAGGGAGCACTACGATTTTGCCTGGTAAATGGAGTCAGGGTACTGGGTCTCAAATACAAGTTGATGCATATTTTATGTGCATGGAGACTGACAGGAAGAGAAAGGTGTAGTAGGAATGAAGGAACGCAAAACAAAGATATATCCAGCCTAACCTATAATCCCGTCTAAATGAAACATCTAACTTATTTCATTTCTCCCTTCCGTGCTCTGTAACTAACAACAGAGTAACTTTCTTAAACTGCTAAAAGGGATGGTGGGGAAACTAGCTGAGTGCTGAGAAAGGCCCTGCCAGCCCCACGGCTGGAAGGACCATCCCTGGCTAAGGACGCCTCCACAGCCTCCCCTTGAGAGGGACTCTGGGGAGAATAGGAAGAGCTGTTCTCCTTGGCCTCTGTTACTATGGCAACCTTCCCCTTTGTTTCCCTGGATCCACAGCTGCCGCCTCATTTAGCGACTGGCATTCAGGTGAGGCAGCTTGCATGATGGCATGAGGAAATGAGGAAGTGGAAAAACAAAACTGCTTGAAAAAGCACACATGCATACATCACAGCACCGAGAAAGCATTGTCACAACGAGCTTCCGGACTTCCTTCCGCTTTTTTTTGGAGCCCGTCAGCGTCACATATTTGCAATCGTTGTTGAATAACGCGCTTGGGGAATGTTCACCTTCTTCTGGCTGTCGTTGGGATGGGTGCCTTTCACACGTTCTTCTGTCGTCTGCAACACTTGGCTCTTCACTGCCCCTTGGGGAGGTCTCAGCGCACAGGTCACTTTCTCAAACAGGCTTTTGCTGACACCACACCCTCCTCAACACCCCCGCTGCCTCCCTCACGGCCATACGCACAATTCATAACCATTTCATTGACTGTCTCGCGCTCATCGTTTCTGCTCTATCTCCCAGCGAGATTACAAGCTCCATGAGGGCAAGGATGCTGCTGTTCTTACACGAACTAATACTCAACGAAATATGCCATGTAAGTAGCAACAAATGAATATTGGTGGAAAAAATGAATAACGTGGTAATTTCGAAAACATGATTTAGGATGCTGAGAAACCAAGTGCTGGTCTAGTAGCTGAGAGTCTCTCTCTCTCTCTCAATTCTCTTTTCCCTTACGTGAACAATCAACAAAAGAGTCATATTAAAATCCAAGAACACGACCTGAGTCGCACCTCCACTTACTCTCACTGCAGTGTCTGCTTCTTTGCAGAAATTTCCCACATCTTAAGGAAGCTTAGTTATATATTTACAATTAGATAGTACAGGGAAAGAAAGAATACAAAGTTGGCTTTCAAGGAGCAGGGGCAAACTGAACTCCTGCAGAACACCTGTCAGGTATTGCCCACTAGTTTGCAGCCACGAGAAAGGGGGAACCTCAAGACACTTACATTCTAGATGCTGAGAGGATGAGTCCAAGGAAGAAATCTCTACCATACAGGGAAGGAAGGGAGGAAGCTGGCATAAGTGAGAGAAAGAATAGAGGGAATTCTGCAAATGCACAGCATCCTTCCCCCCATTCATTTACTTGGTTTGGGGGATGAGAGAAGGCCTAGAGATTGAGTTCAACCACCAATGGCCAATGATTCCATCAGTGATGTCTACATAATGAAGTTTCCACAAAAACCCTAAATGAAGGGGTTCAGGGGGTTTTCAGGTTAGTGAACACATGGAGATGCCTCGGGGGGTGACATGCCTGGAGAGGTCATGCCCCCATCCCCCATATTTGGCCCTATGCATCTCTTCCATCTGGCTATTCCTGAGTTTATTACTTTGTTTCCCCAATATCCCATTCCTTGGAGACAGCCCTTCTCCATCCCACAGGTAAATCTTACTCAATTCATATGGGGGGTGAGAAGGACCACATCTTCTCTTTGTTCCAAAGACTGGTGACCCAGGTCACACCAGATAGACCTTTCTTTTCCTCTGGCCACAGTGACTATATTTCAATGGGCACACGACCCAAGCTAAGCTGTCCCTGAGACTTTTCTATCAAAAGAGACCTCAATAAAAATAATCTGTAAGGTCCAAGCCCAAGAATCAATAAAAATACTACTACTAAGTAAGCTGTCAAACCTACAGAGCTGTGGTTCTCAACCAGGCACACCTGGAAGGTTTTGTTTTTGTTTTAAGCACACATCTGGCCTACTCTAAATAAATCAAATGTATCAGTATCTCACGAAGACTCTGGAATATCTCTTTAATAAAGAAGCTGTTTTATAGAAATGCTAGATTCTTCTGTGAAATTAAACTATGCTTTTACATTTTATACAGATCCTCAAAAATGAGTATGTAGAATAAAATTACAGATTTATTCATTCAACTGTTAAATCGCTTAAAAGGTAAACATTCATATCATAGAGCTGTAGGTTGGGGAGCAGATTAAGAATGATAGGAAATAGCCACGATAGCCAGAATTCTTTCGGTTGTAAGTGACAGAAAATCCAAGTCAAAGGGCTATGTTAAAAGGGGAGGATTGAGGGACTTCCCTGCCGGTCCAGTGGTCAAGACTTTGCCTTCCAATGCAGGGGGTGTGAGTTTGACCCCTGGTCCGGGAGCCAAGATCCCACATGCCTCAGGACCAAAAAACCAAAACATACAAAAAAGAAGCAATATTGTAAAATTTAATAAAAGACTTTGCCTTCCAATGCAGGGGGTGTGAGTTTGACCCCTGGTCCGGGAGCCAAGATCCCACATGCCTCAGGACCAAAAAACCAAAACATACAAAAAAGAAGCAATATTGTAACAAATTTAATAAAGACTTTAAAAATGGTCCACATCAAAAAAAAAAAAAATCAAAAAAAAACGGGGGGAGGATTGATTGGATCCTATATTTGGGAAGATGATCCTTTAGGAAAAGCTGGTTAATGGCATCTGGGCTCTTTCATTTCCTCCATTTTAGGCCAGCTGACCTTTGCTTGGATACATTCTTCAACACCAAAGGGGAAATGACCCCATACCTCCTCCTCCCCAGAATCCTCTGTTAAAGCTTATCAACCCCAGTGGAAAAAGAATTCCTCCTCCGCACTGTCTACCTGTCAATTCCAGAGAAAACCTGAAACAGCTGAGCTAGTTAGAAGTTCATGCCTGGACCAAGCAGGGTGACAAAGAACTATTATGAGGAGCCCATTCTTGGTCACATTTCATAGAGGGGGGATCATAATTAAAAGTCTTACCAGAATGCCTGGCCTGAGGAAGGAGAGATGAGTCCTACTCCCACCTCAACCTTGCAAAGGGATGATAGGAAGATAAAAATCAACATGTGATTACTACAGTCATGCCTGATTGAGCTCACACTGAAGATCTTCCTTCATTTTTCATCCTCTACGACCTGTCAATCACTTCCTAAATGTGTGAAGTCAATAAAAAAGAAGGGAATTCGATACTTAACCTACAATGGAAAAATCCTGTTACCGCTCAAGTGCCCTGGCCTGGAGGGCTGTCTAGGAGCTCAGATCCACAAGAGCCTTCTTCAATTAGAAATGAGTCTTAAAGGGCAGCATATCTGAATGCTCCACATCACTGAGACTTTGCAAAAATTCTCCCTTCCATTCTAGTGAATTTGGTCTTCTTAAAGATGAACTGAGTCCAAGAAAAGGGTGGTTGGTATTTGACTATATCTCATGTGATTTATGCTAAAAGCCAATCTAAAACCTTTCAGTGACACCTAGATTAAGAGTCTGGGAAAACTGCCCTGAAGAAATGCCAAATGTTGGTTTCCAAACCAGTTTACAAACGGAAGAAATACAATTCGTACAAATAGTTTCATTTACATGAAGATTTTCAGCCAAGAAGCTTTGCAAAATGAACTTTACAAATTAACTCTGTTGGAATGACACTTGCTTCAGAGAACTCCCCCCGCCCTTCACAACCGCTACACATACACCGGAAACCTGTTGGAAAGCAGATGGTAAGAGTTCCAAATGGACCAGGATTAGGAATAAAGAATATGTCTGAAACTGTGGAAAGAATTTTAATATCCCAAAGTTTCAGGAAACAGAACCACTCCACATGATTGGCTCTGTTAGTCCCCACAGTCAAACCATGGACTGGCTGGCAAATTACGAAGACAACGAATGAAGTGGAGCTCTTTAGTAAGTGACTGAGTCCACCAGAATTCATACCATTCTGTAGTGCCGAGTGCCCTTTGATTGCAGCATGGATCATGTATTCAGGTGACAGCAAACCCGTGAGCTATAATATTTGCGTGAAATCTATCAAACAGCGATGTATCATGGAGTGAAGGTTTTAAATCAGATTCAATCTAACCTGAATGAAATCTGAACTAAGGGCTTGAACCAAACCCATAAGGTAAAACCCAAATTAATTCAAGGTATTTTAACTCCAACATTTCATTTTACAAGTAAACCAAAGCTCTTTATTTTAAAAAAATACTAATTTATACTATTTTCCAAAGAAATTATGGTTTTGCTCTGTAATTTAAGACAGCAGAGTAAAACAGCACAAAAACCACTTTAAGGGAGACATTTTAGCTCATTTTTTCATTATATATTTATTGAACGCCTAATATGTACTATCCTTTCTGTGTTCAGGATATAGTGGTGGACTTAGTAGATTATATTGCTGGCCTCATGAATCTCAAATTCTAATGGAGAGAGACACACACACACAAAAACCTGGAAAATAAATTAATGCATGTCAAAATGTCAAACATTAGGTTCTCTTAAAGCAGGGGCTGGCAAACTATGGCCCACAGGCTGTTCCTGTAACTAAAGATTTATTAGAACACTGTTTACATATTATCTGTATGTCAACTTAAAGAAAAATGCACAACGTGAGTTATGAATTTAAGTTTTATTCAGGGTCTTACTGAGGACTTAGCCTAGGAGACAGCTCTGAGGAACGGCTCCGAAAAGGTAGGGGAGGACCCAGTATATATATGAATTTTTTCGCTAGGAAATGCTTGTAGTCAAAGCATACATCTTGGTAAAAGATTACTGCTAATCACAAAGAACATACCTCAAGCTAATGCTTTTAGTGCGTTTCTATGTACGGGAAGATGCAAGAATCTGGGGTCCTTGAAATTCTTCCTGAGATATGCATCTAACTATCTGGGCACCCCTTTATCTAGAGTACCTCATCCTGTTTGTTCATCCTGCATTCCCCTCAGGCCACGCTGTTGGCAGGGAACTGCAGGGGTGGGTGTTGACTTAACCCTTGTATAACTGGTTGATGAGCCTAGTTCTTCTGTTCTTTTTCGTTCACATGTGACTGCTTTTGTGCTACAGTGGAGTGTTAAGTAATTGGGACACACGTTGTGTGCTCCATAAAGTCTAAAGTATTTGCTGTCTGAGCCTTTACAGGAAAGTTTGCTGGCTCTATGAAGGAACAAGAAGGGTGACAGATGACATGTGCCTGGGGTGGAGAGTTGAGTATAAGGTCTGGGGAGGACTCACTAAACCAGTGACATTTGAGTTTGAGATCTGAGTAGTGAGAAAAATCTAGCCATGGGAAACAAAGTGTTTTAGACAAACAGAACAGTATGGCGATTTGGGTTGGTTTTGTTGTGTGTTTTAGTAAAGTATTGCCTTAAAGGTGATGAACAAGTTACTGGGCTATAACAGTAAGAAAACCTCAAATGGTAAAAAGAAAATACACAAGTTTTCAGCTCGTTCCTTGTGCCAGGTGAGAAAAGCATTTTCAAGTTCTCTTTGTATTCTCATTCAAAAGAGGGAATAAGTTCCTTCTAATTCAATAAGCAACTCTACAAAGAAGGAAAGCATTGGTGCACTCCTGGATGACTGCCTTGATTTTGCTGGTAAAGGTAGAGCTAAATACCTGCTTTCTTTAGGGAGTCTTTCTCCTTGCTTTCCCTTGTCTCCAATTATGATTTCTTTCACCTTCATGCCTTTGTGCTGATACAACACATCTGCTCAGAATATTGTGGGGTATATCTTTTTCCAGAAATTGTATTCCAATACCATTTGGGGAGAAGCAGAAGTATCAAGATCAGTGTCTGTGAATAAGATAACAGGGGAATCCAGAGCATGTATTGATTGGACAGCTCTTGTTTATTTCCACCCGTACTGTAGGTGGCCACTGTTGTTGCAAAGGTGGATGCATTGCCGGCCAGAGAGTATTGCTTTTCTTCTGTAATGTTCTATGTCTCCAGGTGGTCCACTTCTCAATAAAGGTTAAAAAACGAACTTCACCTTTTGTGCAGTATCTTACATCAATGTCCCTTTAACTCTCAATTCTAATACGGTATTTGAAACCATTTCGGGTGGAAATCTGCACTTAGCAAGCGTGTCCTTGCCTCTGTTAGAAACCTCACGCTCCAATTTCAGATATTTTTCATGATACTCGCGGTGGTCTTGGATGGATAAATTAAATCTGCTTTTCTCTCGATTGCCTTGCTGGCCCTCTTCGTAACTTCAACTTTGTATTCCTTTCTGCTCAATACTTTTCAAAGTACTGAGAGTTTAAAGAGGTACAATAAATCCCAGATCAGTTTTTAATGACCACGGTAAGCCTGCTTGTAATATGTCAGTAAGCTGAACCTAAAAGCCAATGGGGAATAGGCCATTTCTGCCTTAGTAATTGCCTCCACAGAAAGATTTATAATGTCATTATCTGAATCTACAAGAAATAACTCATAGAGCTGAAATACCCTAAAAAAAATATTACAATTCTCTTAAAATCTAGTCATTCATAAATGCTAAATCATAAAACTTTTTTCAAGATGTTTTATGTTAAAAGTAAAACCCAGTAAAAATATAAATGCTCGTTTCTTAATCAGATTCCTCATTTTTTATGTAACTGTTTGTAGCTTTGCAGTTTTCTGGGACATATTTACAAACCCAATATTCGGCTGCCAGAATCCTCAACCACTATGAGAAACCATGGTGTCTGAAAAGGCATTTCTCGTCACCTTTTTATCTCTGTGTGATAGCAGGGAGTGAGGAGGAAGAGGGTTAGTTAGTATGGCAATAAAATTAATTTCAGCAATAAAAGTCACCTTTTCCCCCTAATTTCTCCCTGAAAAAAACGCACTAAACTTCCTGCCAAATGCACCACAGAGCTGTTTTAAGCCATTTCTTGCAGCTTTCCTTTCACCCTAGCATTTCCAAATCAAGAAAAGATCAGTCACTTCTTTCAAATAGCAGGAAACATCCTCCCCAATTTGTCCAGAGTTTAATAAAATCCTGGTATTGCCATGTCTCCTTGTCTCCCCATGCCATAAAACAGCAACATTTATACTCATTTCTGCAGTGCAAAAATGTTCTTTGGAGTAGAGAATCTATTACAGTTTAAAAAGGACACTTGAGATGTTTTTCATAATTTGTAACATCACATTTTCTCCTTTTAACTACAGTAATTTGGTGCAAACGTGAACATTGAATTAAAGCTCTTTTCAGGATTTTTCCCCTTCTTCTGGCAGCCTACTCAAGATTGGGATTTTATCCATATTTTTCATATCTAAGATTGCAGCTAAGTCTCTGTGTAGGGGAAAAGGGGGAGGGAAGAAGGTGATTTAAAAGCACTTGGAATAGAAAATGAATCGTGTGTCTTTTGTTTGCCATTCCTGTTGCCACCTCATGAGTCAACCACCATCACTCCATCCCTTGATTATTATTTTCCACTTTGGCATTTCTGTAAATAGTAACTCTTAAGTATCTTGAGGTATCTTAATTCAACATATCCAAAACTGAACTAACCTTCCTCCCAGAAAAGTGATCCTGATCTCAGTGAATCACGGTGCCCATCGATCTGTTTCCTAAGAACCATAAACCCAGGCAGAAAGGCAAAACACCGTGTCTCCCATTCTCTTAGCACCCACATCCCGATAATTACCAAGAAAAGTTCTGCCTCTATACATGAATATTTTCTTCCATCACTACCACCACTGACACCTTAGCAATTTCTTACCTGGACTGTTAAAACTACTCCTAACTGATTATCCCATATCCCTTTTTATCCACAAGCCACACAAGAGCCAAGGATATCTTTGAAAAAGCCAAATCTGATCACAAGCCCCTCCAGTGGCTTTTTGATACTGTCTGGATAAAATTTAAAGTCCTTTTCATGGCTTCCTTTGAAATATGATCCCTGATGGACTCTATGACTTCATGATACTGTTCTCTCCACCCTTGGCCCATTCCAACCGTCCTGGCCACCTTCTGGTTCTTGAGGTACATCCGTGTTCTCTTATCTCACTGGCCCCACAAATGTTAGTCCTTCTACCTGGAACAATCTTCTCTCCCCCTACCTTTTTGTCTTGCCCAGTTCCTTCCCATAATGTGGGTCTCAGAAAAGTCTTCCTTAACTCCAGGTTCTTGGAGAGCTTCCCTTGTGATATGCTGTCTTAACCGTGTCTCCTCTCATGTACCATTCACCACACTTGGCATCACTTGCTAAATCCTGGTCCCCTCATCTGCAAGCAGCATCATGGTAGGGAATTCAGCGCTGTATCCTCAGCTACTAGTAAAGAGGACCTCCATAAATAGCTGATGAATGAACCAATAATATAACAGTTTCATAATTCATCTTTCTATGTCAATCTCTACTCCATTCATCCATCCCCTCAACAAATATTTATTGAAACTTATAAATACCATGCACCATACTAAGCATTAGGAGGAACTCATGACAAGCTAGGAGTAAACAAGACAGAGTTGGTAGTGGGGAAGCCAGAAAAAAAAGAAAAGAGTATATATAATTTTAGATAGTGATAAGAGCTGTGAAGAAAATACACCATAATCATACCATGATATTTCAAGGAGGTAGAATGTGAGCTGAGAGCTAAATGCCGAGAAGGAACTGATCATGGAAAGATCCAGAGCAAAACAAGTTCAAGCCAGAGTTCTAGCAAGTAGAGGCTTCCTTTGGTAGAAACAAGATTTGTGTATTCAAGAAAGACAGGACGGCTGGGGCATTGTGATTGGGGAGCACAGATGCCTAAATGAGGTAGGGGCTGAATCACACAAGGCCGTAGAAACGGCAGTATGGAATGTGGATTTTATTTAAGTGCGATAGGAAACCATCTGACAGTTTTAAGTGAGGGAACGACATGATCAGAGTTTTGTTTTAAAAGAATAAGTCTGTCTGCCTTTTGGAAAATGAATTAGATGGGGACCATGAGTAAAAGCCAAGGTAGTTAGGAAGCTGTTTTAATTTGGATGAAAGCTTCAGTAACTCCCCAATGCCTATGGAATAAAACTCAAATTTCATCACATGACATTTAAGGTCTCCTAAATTCTGGCCTCTGCTACCCCACTAGGCTTCCTTCTACTTAATTCTTGATGGTCCCTCACTACACCTGGTAGGCACATGGCACCTGGAACCCACCCTACATGTTTTCTCTCTAGCCTCTATTGAATATAGTTTCCAGTTTTTCCAATTTCCCTGAGACTATGTCCCCTTCTTCAAATCCCATCTTCTATCTTAAGACTTCAGAACACTCTGGGCCATAGAAAACTTTCTTCTTCCTGAACCTTTTACTTTAAAAAAAAAGCAGATATACCTCTTGCCACCTCTTGGATTACTGCTTTGTATTATCGTTTACCTCTTGTTTAGTTATTTCATTTTCCATGTGCGCGCATATGTCCCATTTCCCCAACCACACTGTAAAACCCCTGAGGGCAAAGACTTTCCTTATGCTTCTGTAGACCCCCCCCCCCCGCCCCCGCAGTGCCTGGTACCATACCATCCCCGCAGCACGGCACTCCACACGTTGATCTGCTGTGGAGAAAGCGCTAAATTCACTTGTCAGAACTGAGAGAAACATCAAGTTGCCTCATGACTAGGTAAGTAAAGGAGCTGAAAGGAGACTTTTTTTTTTTAAAGACTGTTTTTTAATATAGCTTCTTTCCTGGAAGCCTCTTTTCTATAAAAACCACCAAGCTTTGAGTAGAATCAGAATCAGACACGGAATGTGAAATAAGCTTGATGTGCTGTTGATCATTAGCTCCGGAAGTCTAATCTGGCTTGAGATCACAGATTTAGAACTAAGCCCGTCTGAAGGAGTAGCTAAAAGAAGCCCAGTAAGGAAAAGGTTGCATGCTTGGCTTGGCCCTGGATAAATCAGATGTTCACACAATGTGAGGTTTAAAGGTGGATTGTGGATAATAGGATTGAAGCCAGAGAAAGATAAATCCTGGTGAAAAGAGAAAGACATCAATAAAGACTGTTGCATTGCACATGAGGACATCTACAGAACCATCTGTCAGAACCACGAATTACAAATTCACATGAATGAAGCGTAAGAGATCTCTAGTCCACTGTATAAAGAATGTGGCTCTAGTGGCTACTGGGAAAATACCACTATTTTTTCTATGAGAAACAAAGAGGCAATTCAGGAAAGATGGATGGGAAAGGTCATAAATTGTTTCCCTGGGATTAAGGAGAAGCTAGAACCCCTCCCATATCTTCTAAATCTACAGACTTGGAAGACTATTAATTGTACAAGCTCTAGACCAGGCTCTCTTAATCACGGCATTACTAACATCTGGGGCCAGAAAACCCTATGCGTTGGTGGGCCGTCCTGTGCGCTGGTGGCTCCTTAGCAGCATCCCTGGCCTCCACCCACGAGATGCCCATAGCACCTCCCCAACCCAGTTGCAACCAAAAATGTCTCCAGATGTTACTAAGTGTCTCCTGACAGGAGGGGAGCAAAATCACCTCCAGCTGAAAACCTCTAGGCTACAGTCAGACAGACTTGGGTTTAAATTTAAGATTTGCCATTTCCTAATCTGTAAAATGAGGATAAATACGACGCATCTTAAAGAGTTTGGGTGAATATTTAATGGATAAGGTAAATAAACCATTTGCACACTTCTGGCACACAGAAAAGGCTCAACAAATATTAGCCACCACTAATATCGTTATTATTAGTTATTGGCCATGGCCCTGGCAGAAAATTCCACACCCTGATTATTAGTTTTAACTCTTTTGGGTGATGTAAAGAAAAGGCAGCTTATTCCATGTGATATTATTTCTCTTCCCTGCAAATGAGGAATAATGTATCTCTCACCCCGTAATTTCTCACAAGTGAGCCCAAGACCCCTGAATTCTCTTAACCTCAGACTACAAATAACTTGGGTGTTAAGGAAATCTAATATTTGCCTTCTTTTTTAAAAAAATGCTCATTTTTTTCTCATCTTCAATTTCCAGATGAAATAGTAGACGGATGTCACGCATACCAATTATCTAATTGTGAAACTGATCTTTACTTAAAGCATCCATGTTTTTGACATAAACAGTCATGAAGTGGTAAGTTTTCAGCGTGATTGTTAGTCTGATTGCTGAGTGCCGGATACCAGAGGCTAAAGAGGTTTTAGCCTGAAAAATTACTTCCGTTGAGGGAAAAATCACTTAAAGTAAATTAAAATAAACTATGTCCTCAGTGCTGGCCTTAGGTAATCTCCAACTTGTGTGTTAGAATTAGTGATACTGTGGAGAATCAAAAATGGGGAATGAGATGGAGTACAGAAAAAAATTATTTAATTTTAGTTCTTCTATGATTGACTTGGTTTCATATTGTTTTTAAACTGAGGAAGAGATATGAAT
>NW_006785484.1:164779-166811 GCF_000442215.2 Lipotes vexillifer | reverse complement strand
AAGAGTGTGAATGGTTCTTATAATATTGTGATTTATAAGAAATATATATTTGGTCATTCAGATGACCAAATATATATTGCTCATATGTATTTGATCTTCATCTACAATTCCTAGCTCACAGATTCCACAACCCTTGGAATGTCCTGTTGAGAGGGATAAAGGTGTCTTAGGTTATGTGAATGAGGTGACTTTTAGAAGCACCTAAGGATGGAGACTTGTTGTCAGAAGAACCAATCAGGAGATTGGAAGTTTGGTACTTTCAGTCCCACCCCTTGATTTCCAAAGAGGGGAGGGGTTTGAGGTTGAATCAGTCCCCATGGACCAATGATTTAGTCTATCATGATTATGTAACAAAGTCTCCATGAAAACCCAAAAGGACAGCTTTTTGGTCCTTCTTCTTCAGAGAGCTTCTGGTTGGAGAAACAGAATGCTTCTTTGTGAACCATGCCAGGCCCCATGCTCCAGGGGGAGAGAAGCTCCTTTGTTTGGGACCTCGTCGGACGTATCTCTTGATCTGATGATTGGTTCTAACCAATTAATCAAATATAAGGAGGGGGTTGTCAGAGCCTCTGATTTATAGTCAGTTGGTCAGAAGCACAGGTAACAACCTGGACTTGCAACTGGCATCTGAAGTAGAGGGTGGTCTTGCAGGACTGAGCCCTTTCTTTTGTGGAATCTGATCTTATCCCTGGGTAGACAATATTAAAATTGAGTTGAATTCTTTGGACACCCTGCTGGCATCCAAGAATTGCTTGTTGGTGTGGGGAAGCTTTCACACATACGTTGGAATTGGGTCCAGGAACGCTTTACAGGCCTCCAATTTGTAAATAAACTCCTTTTCTCTTATATGTGAACTTTATAGTTAAGCCTGCCAACAAATAGCAAAACTGTGCAGGTAAACACTGTTTCCACGTAAAACAATTAGATAAGCAGAAATCCTAAGACACTTAGCCAAAAAATGTATCTGTTCATCAGGGTGGTTCTTCAAGACTGGCAAACATTTTCTGTAAAAGGCCAAGTAGTACGTATTTTAGATATTGTAGGCTGTACACTACTCAGTTCTGCTGTTGCAGCACAAAAGCTGCTTATATGTAAACAAATAAGCGTGGCTGTGTTTCAATAAAACTTTACCGGCAAAAAGAGGCAGCAGGGTGTATTTTGCCCAAAGGCCCTACTGTGCCAATCCGTGATCACTGCAAAACTCCAGTGAATGGCTTATCCTTAATACCAATGGTCTTTTGATTATATCTGACTTTGTGCAAATACCCTTAGGGAAATGATAAACACCACCAGAGACCTTTTTATTTTCATGTGACTGCACCGAATGGTTGAAAAGGTTGATGCTCACTTAAACAGAATTATTCCAATGTCTTTGCAGACTAAATAAGCCTAGTATGGAGCAGTACATTTAATTTAATTTTTCCCCTCTAAAAATAAAAAGAAGTCATATTAAGAAAGCCCATCACTCAATGCTGAGAGGAAGCTCCTTCAAGTCTTCAGTGCCATAGTAATTACTGGCAAAGGACCCCTGATGGGAGATCATTGAGAAATGGAAAATGTATCCAAAAACTAATAAAAACCCAGTCAATTACTATTAGATATCTCTAAATAGAATGCAAGGAGAAGAGAAAGAGAATTACTGGGTTGCTGCAGGCACCCAGCTCAAAGAGAAAGTCTAGGAAAGGACTTCAAGAGGATGGTTGCGGGCAAAGAGCCTTGGAGGCACAGAAGGGGATCTACAACTTCTCCTAGGATGTGGGTTTGGAATACAGTTCACAGTCCTAATATGTGGATGTTAACGCTACAGGTCAGGAAAGTAGGAAGGCAAGAAAGGAGAAAAATGTCATTATCTTGAAAGTAGCCATACTCATTGAAATAGTTTATAATTTTAAACTGTACATGGAAAGAAAGAAAGAAAGAAAGAAAGAAAGAGAAAGAAAGAAAGAAAGAAAAAGGAAGAAAGGAAGAAAGGAAGAAAAAGAAAGAAAGAAAGAAAGAAAGAAAAAGAAAAAACAGAGATAGAAGTAGAGAG
>NW_006785484.1:140570-164769 GCF_000442215.2 Lipotes vexillifer | reverse complement strand
AAAAAAAAAAAAACAGAGAAAGAAGGAGAGGGGGAAAGAGGGAGGGATAGAGGGAGGGAGGGAGAAAGGAAGGAAGGAGGGAAAGAAGAGATAAGCAGCTAAGCAAACCATGAAATCAGAACATATAACGGAGAAAACTTATACCTAATTAACATGGAAGAATACTGGGGACCAGGCATGACTCTTTACATAAGAAGTAGTCATTGTGTGCTGGGCTAAATTCTTCCTCACGTAGGAGACCTTGAAAGAAGGTCTTTATGCGGTAGAGATGGTACAATGACTCATGACCAGGTAATGCACCCTTCTGTATCAGAAGGGAATCCTCTGGGTGATATCATGGAGCTGCCACACCATCAGAAAAGAGATTCCTGCATTTTCTCTTGGGAGCACCTCTGGGTGGACTTGTGAATTTATTCACTTATTTATTTATTTATTTTTGGCTGTGTTGGGTCTTCATTGCTGCGTGCAGACTTTCTCTAGTTGTGGCAAGTGGGGAGTACTCTTCATTGTGGTGCGCGGGCTTCTCATTGCGGTGGCTTCTCTTGTTGTGGAGCACAGGCTCTAGGCACGCGGGCTCAGTAGTTATGGCACACGGGCTCTAGAGTGCAGGCTCAGTAGTTGTGGCGCACGGGCTTAGTTGCTCTGCAGCACATGGGATCTTCCTGGACCAGGGCTCGAACCCGTGTCCCCTGCATTGGCAGGTGGATTCTTAACCACTGAGCCACCAGGGAAGCCCCTGGATTTGTGAATTTTTGCATGTAACAACCTTTATTCTGACTAGAGATTATGAAACACAGAAACCACCAAAGTTCTAGAGAAAGTGGCTTTCACCACAGTTGTGATTGCTCACCAGGTATCCATGTGATCCTCAACACTTCTCAGCCTCTTTGGCAGACAGACTGGGGCCATGTGACTGGGCTAAGGTCAGTAGAATTCTCCTGGAAAGGATGTGTCCTGTGCACTGTATGTGCACAGGAGTCTGGCACTCTAAAACGACCCATTCCACCCTCTGTTGCTCTCTCTCTCTGTCGTGGTGCCCTCAGAGGGTACATGCTCCAGATGCATAGCTAAGACATGGGAGCAGCCCAGATCATGAGTGAATATTCAGGAAGAGCCATGTGGGAGACTCACTCAACCCCCAACTGACTGTGACGTAAGTGAGAAATGTAACTTTTTGCTATTGAACCACTGTATTTTCAGGGTTTACTGGTCACTTCAGCATTGGTGAGCACTGCCCTGGCACAGCTAATCATCCCACTCTGGCCATACCAATTAGAATCCTTTCAGGTAAAGGTGATAGAAAGCCCAACTCAAACTGACTTGAGCAAAAAAGGAATCCAGGCACGCCTGGGTCCAGAGCTTAAACAATGTAAATAGGAATCCCATTTTCTCCAGCTCTTGTCTCTGCTTTCAGGGTCCACTGGGGACCTTCAGAAGCCCTAGGCTCTTCCCAGTGACAAAATAACTGCAGCACCTTCAGATCCCATCTCCCCATGGAAAAATCCCGAGCAGTAGAGAATCCTTTTCTGGTGATACACACAAACCTCAGGACTTACTGTGACTGAGCCAGCTCAGCACAACCTGAACTGGAAGTCATTCTTGGCTAAATGCAACGCCAAGGTCGGCTTTGCCTGAGGCATATGCTCTGTCCCTTCAGCTGAGGGAGAAACCTTCTTTAGGACATGCAGACTGAATCCAGAAGAGGAGGGTTTCCCCCAGTGGAAACGTGCCTGTTGTGGGAAGGCAAGGGAAGAACTAGAGATGTACAACTGTGATCTCTAACGACCTACGGTGGAAGGCACTCACAACTCTTGTGTTCAGCTGGAGCCCAAAGTGTCGTTCTCTAAGTCTTCTCATTTAACCCTCTCAATTTGCAGACTGGGGAACTCCAGTGATTGGATGATTCTCTCACGTTTAAGGCTGCATGAGGAACGTAGTTACTCACAAGAACAATGTCGATTGTTTATCCAAACATATCAGTTAATGCTCATAACCCATGTTTTAAAAATTGCTCGTTTACTTTGAGACAGCAGAGTAGTTGAACAGCACCAGCTGTGATTCAGAGAAATTTTTCTACATATTAGTTTGACCTTTACCAGTCTCTCTAAGTGTGACCTTGGGCACTCTACCTGCCCTCTCAGAATCTCAGATTCTTCCCTGTTGAATGGAGTAAAAATGATTACTGTGTGAGGCTGTTGTAAGGATTGAAGAATAATGTACAGAAAGAGCCTGGCATGGTGCCTGATACAGGCTAGGCACTCAATAAGAGTTAGTTTTCTTTCATTTTTTATCATTTTCATTATTCTGCTTCCATGGTGTCTGGTACCCCATGAACTCTCAACAAATAAACTAGCAGTCATTACTGATAGTTTTATAAATGTCTGCAGAGTACATAAAATAATCAGTGAATGGATAGAAGAAAACGGAAGGAAGGGAGGGAGGGAAGGAGGAAAGGACAGAGGAGGGAAGGGGGGAGGAGAAAGGAAGTGAATAGATTTCACTCACTTAATAAATATTCTTGAAGGACTATTATGTGGCAGTTATCATGAAGAGTGTACATTGATAAAAGAGATTTAACCCCTCCCTTCTGGAGTTTACAGCCTAGTAAGAAAAAGAGGTGATGAACAATTATACATAAAAATAAATATATGTGCATCTATTGAGAAAATAAATATCAAGGAAACTAAAGGGATGCAATATTAAGTAACAGTTCATATACCCAGTAGATAGAATGGTCAAGGAAACCTCTCTAAAAAGGTGACAATTAAGCCAGGAGTTAAAAATTAAATTGTATCAGTTATCAGTAGTACTGACACTATTATCATTCACTAAGTCTAGTGTAAAATTATAAGTACAAAATTCAAAAATATTTGTAAAAGTTAATCACATTATTTTTAATAAATGTTAAGCTCAGTAATATCCATGCATTCAGTAAACAATTATTAACTACCAATATAAACAGACTCAGCCAACTGATGGCTTTGCATCTTGAAATGAATGTGATAAACGTGTGAGCCAACTAAGATGAAACAATTCTTCCCAATGTCCACATAAGACAGCATGAATACATATGCAAACAGAGCATATCTCTTTATATTTCTATTACAGACTGTCCAAGTTTGTTTCAGCCAAAAACTTCTCTGCTAACATTAAAGTTATTACTGTCTATCAATAAATGATAATGGAATGATGTCTTTATTTTGTGCATTTCCTAATTCCTTCTAATAAAATATAAGCTCTCAAAGGGCATTGCAACTTTATGCGTGTCTCCGCACTACATCTCCGGCACCTAGAAAAGCACTTGACACATGCTAGGCACTCAATAAATTGCTGCTGAGTGAATGAATTAATGCATGGATAAATGTGTTTGTGTCTCCCCAAATATATTTGCATTACAGACTTGTGATTTCACACTGGGTTTAGTCAATGTGTTTTAATACACTGACACTTAACAATCAAGACTCAGAGTCTTACTTATGCTAACGAATGCTGATTCCTCCTAATACACAGTATTGCTTTTCCCAGCTCTGAATATTAGCTTCTCATTCAATCTTTATGACATATATTTCTGAATAAATAAATAGGTTCCCTTGTGTACTAGCGTCTGCTGTAAAACTGATCACTATGGTTTTATTTCATTAGGGGCTGGAAACAGGACTAGAAACCTTGTAGGAAATAAAAAACCATGACAAGAGCATACAAATAATTGTGGGAGCGGAACCATACTCTGGCAAAATACATGGGTCTCCACATGGCTAAAGCCCCTGCAAGGGTCATGGAAAGAGGGAGGTCAGAAGTAGACCTTCAGTATTCTTGAAGAACCAGTCATAGTTGAACTGGTATGTTTTAGTTATTCTGGCAACCAGAACTGCAACCTGAATAAGATACTGCTGCTCTAGCAGAACAAAAGAACCATTAATGACACCCACTAACCCGTGTAATTCTCATTTACACCTCTTTATTACCTTCCATATCCTCTGTGTGATGCACTACACAATCCATTAATTGTTAACACACACACAAGTCAAGATCTTTTATTATGCGAGGTCATCAGTCAGTGATAACAGAGATACTGATATATTAGGTTCCTCATCAGAAGTTGAGCAACATTTCCATTCCAGATGATAGACCTTTAAAACATACTCAGTAATATTGACTCTCAGTCTTCTGTTGCTTTTCTCTGAATGTGCATTTAGAGCTTTATACATCTTATCTCTCCACCCACACATTCATTAAACATTCAGCGTTAATTTTCTACTCTTACAGACAGGATCATGCCTGTCTTGTTCACTGTTGTATCTTGAGGACCTAGAACATAGTAGGAGCTCAATAAGCTACTGGGATTGAAAATAAGTGAATAAGAATGTGGTAAGCAGAATTCTAAGTTGGCCCCCATGACCTTCATCCCGTGGTGTTACTTCTGTGATAATGTCACCTTATATGACAAAGGGATTTTGCAGATGTAATTAAGGCTAATAATCCATCAACCTTAAAATAGGAAGATTATCTGTGGGGACCTAATGTAATCACATGAGAGCTTGAAAAGCAGAGAATTTTTCTATGGCTAAGAACAGAACAGGAGGTCAGAGAGTTTCAGAGTATAAGGAAAAATCAAAGCACTTCTTTACTGACTTTTTAATAGCTTTACTGAGGTGTAATTGATATATGAAGAACTGCACAAATGGGAAGTGTGTAATCTGATAAGCTTGGACATGCGCAAACACCCGTGATACCATCACCATAATCAAAGTAATACATATAACTGACAACTTCCAGAGTTTCCTTGTGCTTTTTCTTTTTTAGGACACAACGTAAGATCTACGCTCTTAAATTCTGAAGTGTGTAATTGCACATTGCTAACCACAGGCAGGTCTCTAGAACTTACTCATCTATTAGCATAACTGAAACATTGTACCCACTGCCAGCTAAAGTACTGCACCCCCTAGCCTCTGGCACCCACTATGGTATTCTTTGCCTCTATGAGTTTGACTATTTTGGATACCTTGTATAAGTGGAACCATGCAGTATTTCTCCTTCTGTGATGGGCTTATTTAATTTAGCATAAACTCAAGTTAATAAATTTCCTCGAGGTTCATGCATGTTGTTGCAAATGGCAGGATTTCCTTCTTTTTGAGGCTGAACAATGTCCCACTGTATGTCTATACTGATGGAGGAAGCCATGAGAGTTCCAGAGAGTGGTCCCTAGGACTCAAAGTGACCACCAGCTAACAGCCAGCAGGAAAGCAGAGACCCCGGTCCCACAGCCACAAGGAACTAAGTTCTGAATGAGCCTGTAAGAAGATTTTCCCCAAGGGCTCCAGATAAGACCCCAGCCCATATAACACCGTAATTTCATTCTTGTGAGACCCTAATTGCAGAACCCACTTGAACCCACAAAGACTTCTGACTTACAGAGCTATGAGATAATACACAGGTGTTCTTTTAAGCCACTAAATTTGTGACTATTTGTTACACATGATAGATAACCAATACAGGGGAGACTTGGGGAAGATATCAGTAGCAGCAACAGCAAAATATTTTAATCTCCCGAAATCCTTACATAAAAATAAATAGAGCAACTAAATAGCAAAACCATGGACAACGTATACAACAAACGCAGGTAATAAAGCACCTACACAAATTGCAAATTTCAAGTGGGAGGATGAGGAAAAGAGCCTCAAGTCTTCAGTGGGTCAGATAGCACAAAGGAAGCACAGGAAAGAAATGGGATGTCTACAGACCTGAGAATAAGAGAAACTCTAAACAGACAATAGGAATTCACTAGATCTAACATAGTGGGCCAGTATGAGGCCAACAGGCAAAACTGGGGGTACTATAACCACTGTAAGAGCCAGTGAGTGCAACAGGCCACTGTGCGTTCTGAAAGAGGCAGGAGCTATCTGGGCCACATGAACCCTCGGTGGCAACCAGCCAAAATCCCCTTCCAGAACTGGGCCCCACACTGAGGAGAAACTGCTGGGAAGAGAATCAAAATCATTGTAAATCAACTGTACTCCAATAAGAATTAAAATATATATACAAATAAATAAATAAAATTTTGAAAAATAAAGGTTTGGATAAAAGTGTGTGTGTGTGTGTGTGTGTGTGTGTGTGTGTGTGTGTGTGTTGGGGGAGGGGGTGGAATAAGAGCCAGAAAAATCTCAGAAAGTAAAAGCCACCATACTTGTGATGCACATGAAAACAACAGATGAGGAGGCTCTATGAGATTAGAAAAATTATCCCGAGCCACGTTTCCTTCTAAAAGTTCAGGAGAACTAATTTCATACAAAAATGACAACAGAAAAGTACTGAGGTCAGATCCCTTCCAACATTACAAGAGAAAAAAGAGAACCAAGAACCAATAACATTCTTACAGAGATGAAAGAAAGCCAGAAAGACAAACCCACAAAACAGATCAAAACTGTAGCCTACAACACTATAGAATAAAATTATACCAGACTGGGGGAGAAAAAGAGCACAGATCAGAATTAGATAACTCAGAAATGAGGTAAAAGAAAATAAGACATAGTTACAAATTTAAAAATATCACTTAAAAATGAAAGCTAAACTAGAAAAAAATACAAGATTAAAATAAATATAAGAATTAATACCATATATGGTGTCATAAGTAAAAGGCTCAAAATTAAAATTTTTAAATTAAAAAGGAAAAAAGAAGATAAAATATTTCAAGAGAGAGGACAAATACTAAAGATAGGCAGAGAAGGTCCAAACATCGATGGAAAAGAGGAGTTCCTAAAGAAGAAAATCAATGGAAGGGGACAGAACAAATGCCAAAATATGTAATTTAGGAAAATTCCTGAAATTAAAAAATATGTATTTGAAGCTCAATATTGAAAGGCACACCATACACCTGAAAATAGCAACCTGGATTGATAATCTCCAATATTATTCAAATAAAATCTAATGGACTATAAAGCAAAAAAATATATATCATTTGGACATTAAGGCAAAAAAAGAAAATTATTTATAGAAGAAAGAAAATAATTGTATCAGGTTTTTGACAGCAACATTTTATGCCAGAAGAAAATGAAGTCCCATACTTAAGATATTCAAGGAAAGAAAATGTGAGCCTAGGATTTTATATCTAGCAAAACTGGCCTCCATGTATAAAGGGAACTATTACCAATGTGCAAGAACTCAGGGTAAAATTCAGAACCTCCACAAACTACAAATTATGGATCAGACTCGGTGCCAAAGACGCAAAGGAAAAAAGTGGATCATCTGCTAAACCTTTTGAGTGCTTCTGAAGAATCTACTAGATAATGAACTTCAGACAAAATGACTAGAGGCATCTCTCTGAAAGGACTGGTTATGGAGATTAAACATACTGTTACTTACAGGTTTAAGATTAAGGAAGGCTAAAGGGGAGAATACAGTTTGCAATGACCACATGCTCAGACCATGTGGTTATAGTACAACAATCATAAAAAAAAAAAATGGGAGGGAGTGTTAAATGAGGGAAATATGTGAAAAATAACTTTAACAGTTTTAAGTAATCATATGGGCAGTAAGTGACATTAGTATTGTTATGCCAAGGTCGTGTAATCTGTGAAATCTGAACCTAAACTAATAAGTAATTATGAGACTTTCCAATTTTATTACCCCTTATGAACCCAAGAAAAATTCTCAACAAGGAAGAAAAGAAAATATAGATATAATACAGAAGAGGTTCAGCAAAATCCCGTGGTCCTGAATGTGACCTGGAAGTATCAATAGGAACTCATATGGTACTTTATCTTCTTCTTGGCTCTCTATACTGTAAAAACCAAAAACCAATGACCAACCAAACAAAATGAGCATCCTAGCACACGGGTCGGGGGGATCATTCCATATCTGGGGCAGAAAATGTAGAAGGTGAGTTTAGAATATCTTACACCAGAAAGTGAAGGATTTATCAGGGTCATGTCAAAAGGACTCAGGAGCCAACTGGAAAAAACTCCCACTGGCAAAAACAGAACAATTTGAACTTCAATAAGGCAACAAATGCGATGGGTTGAAACCCATTATGTATCACATTATGTTATAATAATATTAATAATAATAATAATAAAACTAAGTGGTATCCCTTTGGAGGATGATAGAGAACCAGTTTAGTGTCCCAAAAACTTATAAAGAGAAAGAATGCAGTATTGATCCTGCCTTTCCTACAGGAACTCAAATGGAAGATGAGGCAAAGTATCTCTTTCTAAAAGTATTCCTAGTTATACATAAAAAAAGAATTAATTCAATAGAATATCAACAGTTTGCAAGTCACAGTGAGTTATCAGATGTAAGCATCATGCAACAACAGGTGTGACGTCAAGACAGAGACAGGGCCAGACGTTCTATGCCTCCTGAACACATCACTGCCAAGAGTCTTGCCAGAAAAACTGAACTCAAGTCTGATCAAGTCTCCAGACTCAACTGTCAATTTGCAGGAAGTACAGTGAATGGAGGAACATGCTGAGCTGCACCAAGAGAATGCAATTCCAAAATCCAGACTGTGGGAAACCACAGGTTAAATGGCCTGGGTTTTCCACAATTGAACTGCAATGAAAATAAAGTTATAGAGGAGGAACTTGTCAACTAAAAGATACTTAACCATAAGCAAAAGGAAAAGACAACTTACTGAATGGGAGAAAATATTTGCAAAAAATGCAACTGACAAGGACTTAATTTCCAAAACATACAAACAGCTTATACAGCTCAATATCAAAAAAAAAAAAAAAAAAAAAAAACAGACAGCCCAATCCAAAAATGGGCAGAAGACATAAACAGACATTTTTCCAAAGAAGATATACAGATGGTCAACAGGCACATGAAAAGATGCCCAACATCGTTAATTATTAGAGAAATGCAAATCAAAACTACAATGAGGTACCACCTCACACCGGTCAGAATGGCCATCACCAAAAGTCTACAGAAAATAAATGCTGGAGAGGGTGTGGAGAAAAGGAAACCCTCCTACACTGTTGGTGGGAATGTAAATTGGTGCACCTACTATGGAGAACAGTATGGAGGTTCCTGAAAAAACTAAAAATAGAGTTACCATATGATCCAGGAATCCCACTCCTGGGCATATAACTGGAAAAGATGAAAACTCTAATTCAAAAAGATACATGCACCTCAATGTTCATAGCAACACAATTTACAATAGTCAAGACATGGAAGCAACCTAAATGTCCACTGACAGATGAAAGGATAAAGAAGATGTGGTATATATACACAATGGAATATTACTCAGCCGTAAAAAATAATGAAATAATGCCTTTTGCAGCAACATGGATGGACCTAGAGATTATCATACTAAGTGAAGTAAGTCAGACAAGAAAAACACAAATATCATATGATATCACTTACATGTGGAATCTAAAACCAATGATACAAACGAATGTATTTACAAAACAGAAGTAGACTCACAGACATAGAAAAAAAAGACTTATGATTACCAAAGGGGAAAGCAGGGAGAGGGATAAATTGGGAATTTGCGATTAACAGATACACAACAAGCATGTAAAATAGATAAACAACAAGGACCGACTATATCGCACAGGGAACTATATTCAGTATTTTACAACAACCTATAATGGAAAAGAATTTGTAAAAGCTTTTACATATATGTCTAACTGTGTCACTTTGCTGCACACCTGAAACATTGTAAGTCAGCTGTACTTCAACTTAAAAAAAGATACGTAAAAGACACACCAAAAACAGAAAAGTCAAGGCCTACGGATCAACAGGTGAGTGATAAAAGTATCTGAAAATTCATGGAAATTATCACTATAAAAGTCAAGATTAGGAGTCAACAAATTTTGCTGCAGTAAATACTTTTTAGGCTTTGAGGGCCAGGTAGTCTCTGTCATAACTACTCACCTCTGACATTATAGTGCTGAAGCAGCCATAGACGATAACTAAATAAATGGGCATAGATGTGTTCCAATAAAATCCTGTTTACAAAAGTAGGGGCAGACCAATATCTGGTCAAGATCATGGTTACCTCGGAGGAGAGAAAGTGAATTAGGATTGGGATAAAATACCTGAAGGGGTTTCTGGGGTGACCAGCAGAGTTCTGTTTCTTGAGCTGAGTGACTGTTCATTAAAAGGGGTGTTGAGGTTATATTACTGCATTAAGCTATATAATTCTTACATGAGGTTTTCTGTGTTTCATTTTTAAATAAAAAGGTAAAATCAAGTGAGTCATGTAGAGAATGACTAAAGATCTGCTATTCAGTTTTTTCTATGAAAGATAACAATCGCCTTCCCTTCCTGTAATACTTTTTCTTCAGAGAAGCCAAGTGAGCCATGAGAATGGTGGCCTAGTGAGAGTTGGGCCATGACAACATTGCCAGGATTTGGTTCTAGTTTCACTGGTACTGAGTGTGATGGTTAGTTTTAGGTGTCAACTTGGCTAGGCTATAGTACCCATATATAGGGTCAAACACTTGTCTAAATGTCACTGTGATGCTATCTTTATCTTTTAGATGTATTTAACATTTCCATCAATAGACTTTGAATAAAGCTGGTCACGCTCCATAACGTGGGTGGGCCTCATCCAACCAGCTGAAGGCCTAAGAGAAAGAAGACTGCGGTCCCCTGAGGAAGAGGGAATTCTGCCTCCACGTGGCCTTCGGACTCCAGCTGCAACATCAGCTCTTCCCTGGGTCTCCAGCTGGCCAGCCCACTCTGTGTGTTTCAGATGTGACAGCCCCACTGTTGCATAGGCCAATCCCTTAAAATACACATCCTGTTGATTCCATTTCTCTGAAAAAACACTGACTAATACACTAACTGTGTAACCGTGAACAGGTTACCTACCTTATCTGTGCTCTGGGTGCGTCATCACTAAAATGAGACAGTAATTGTAGCAAATACAAGAAAGAAAATATATGCCCAATATACTGGGAGGGTTTTCTGAATAGAAGACAAACCTTCCCAGGAAAAGGCCATTTGACTTTTCCCCCACTGTCCTGACATGATAAAAGGATGCCTGGAGGAGTAGCAGCCACCTTGTGACCACGAAGATGAAAACCATATGCTGAGGACTGTGGATGAGCACAGACAAAGGAACCTGGGTCCTGATGTCAACACTCAGCCATCACACCTGATCGTGAGAGAAAACTATTAGGCTGAGCCAGAAAATCACTATGGTCCAACTTAATAAATATAATCCTAACCTTCAGTTTTATAGTCAAGCACAAAACAACAGACAGAACACTGAGCAAATATGTTTTACGGGGAACAGTGCCTAGAACATAGATGTTGTTATCATTACCATTGTGTGCTGTCCCTCCATGCGGGATGTCCCACCACAGCTCAATGCGGCCGCAGCCACAGATCCAGACAATCATATTCTCAGCCTCAAATCCAGAGGAAAGAAACTGTGTCTCTCCCTTGAGCATCCAACAAAATTCTAGTCAACTGAGATGGGAAATGCTGATCTAGCTTACAAAGCAGTTAGGGCCCAGGCCTGATGCTAAGAGTTGGGGCTAGAAGTGACCTGATTTAGCAAATAAAAACATAGGATACCCAGTAAAGTATGAATTTCAGATTAAAAAAATGAATGAATTGTTTTCAGTATAACATGTCTCCCATGCTATATTTGGGAGAAGTTGTACTAAAAAAATGCTTTGTTTATCTGAAATTCAAGTGTAACTGTGTGTCCTACATTTTAGGACAACATGACTTAGGGCCCATCACACCTAAACATTTGAGCTGAGAGGGTGGTGGGAGCTGTGATTCATTAAATGAAATTCTGGGGCTGTCTTGCCAAAAACAGGTGAGTGGATGCTTGGGAGGGTGGGACATAGGCACACACACACACACACACACACACACACACACACACACACTCCCCCCAGACATTTCATTTTTCGAAATAAAATAACTCACAGAAACTGCAAGCTGAGTATCTGCAACCTATAGATAGGGAAGACAGTAGGGTCTGAAAAGGCAGGACGTCAGGCATGCACAAAAAATCCTACTTGGATATGTGGTAGTTATAATCCAACCACACTGATGTTTATGACAAAAATTTCCATTTCTTTTCCTGCAGTCATTCAATGGCTGGCTGAAACCCCCAATAAGACATAAAGGAAATCACAGCAGAGAGTATTAAGATTCAGAAAGAATATAATTATATGATAGGTGTGTGTGTGTGCTGTAAGCTTGCACATATCTATCTCTTTCTTAAAAATAGATTGCATAAAGAAAATCTCTGATTTCATTGAAAACAATAATTATGTCAGTTATACTAAGAAAAGGATTATAATACTCAGAATTTGGAATACTTGGTAATTCACAGCCTAGTATTCTGCATATTTGTTGCAAACTAGAATACTCTGGTATGTTATATAGTGTGTGTGTATACACATATACATATACACACATATATGTATATCCTTCATTTCTCTCTGGTATTAGCCTGTGATCCACTTGGATCTAGCAAAAATCCATTGTGGAGATGATAGAATTAACAATATTATGTGAGTTTCAACAGTCTTAAATTAGACGGTTCTTAGGATGGCAGGATTCAAGTCCTTTGATTTTATATAACTGACAACTTCTGCACAGTATATTAGTCAGACTCTACAACAATAAGAACAAAAGGCATCTAGTACTGACATTATTGCAAATATATATAGCATGTACAGTTAATTCTCTCCCTTTACAAATTCCACTAACAGCCTAAGCGTACCCTCCATTCTCTCATCCTTTGTGCAAACTCAAGCTTTGTGATAATGGGGGAACTGGATTCAGCGCTTTAAAAAACGTGATATTCCAAAATGGACAAAAAGAATTTGACATATGACAGCTGAAAATTGTTTTTGCTTTAAAAACTAGCTAATAAGAAATCTGTTTCTAAAGCCACTAGCATTGAACTCTCGAGAAACATTGCATTCATTCATTCATTCATTCATTTTTCCATTCATTCATCCAGGATCAACTGAGCACTTATTTTGTGCCAGGCACTAAGAACTGGGACACAGTACGGAATAAGTCATACTGTCCACCCCTCTGGGAAAGACTGCCCCACTCTAGACCATCAGGGCTGCTCTGCTGCCACAATCTGTATAGGGCTTATATGTTTTGGTGTCTTGTCCACAGAGAAATGCTAAGAGGGATTCATTGTAATGAAACAGAGATAGATTATGCCTTTGTTGTCCAAAAAGTGGTAAATGTTCCCCCTCTTGTGCACAGTGCTATTTTAGGTGAGACACAGAAGAACGCTTTTAAAATTTTATTAGTTATATATTTATTTTTTATCAATGCATACCTTCTATAAGGGTTTTCAATTTTTATTTTCTTTTAAAATAGATTTTTAAGTTAGTTAAGATAGAGTTAGAGAAAAGAATCAAGTGAAAAATAATAGAGGTGGCACATGGGTGGGCAACATTGACTGTAAGTGACTTGCAAGTGGGAAACACTGCTCTATGTAATTCCAGGAACCCCAGGAAGAATCTTGCCTGCCTGAATTTCTCCTGGCTTGTCTGCTTGGGGCTGAGATTTCTCTCATTTAGGACCAAAATCACAAAATCCTTTGGCAGATATTGTAAAGTAATATATAATTGCAAGTGCTCCTGGGAGAGAGAACACACTGGCTAATGCTTACATAAAAGTAAAGAAGTGGACAACAGGAGGCTTTCTGACATTTAGGTATGGGACACCACTGGAGACCTGAAAAGTGTCTGGGAAGGGGATAAAGGGCAAGAGAAATGGTGGGCAGGCCTACACTGAGCAGGCATGTTCCCTTTCCCTCAGTTTTGGGTGTGTTGAAGTAGATAAAATATTGGCATTGAGTGCTGGGGCCCTGCAATCATTTAGTGACGTACAGAGCAACTAAAAGAAACTAGAGCATTCTTGGTTCCTTACGGAGGGCACAGTGCTTCACACACTTCAGGCTTCCGCTTCTGAATGTGGTATGGCCACGGTCCACATTGTTCATCTGAGGACAAATATGCTCAGAGTCATTAAGTAACTTGTTCAAGTCACTCAGCAACCCAAATCTAAGTCTTCTAATTACCTATTCTGTCCTCTTTTCTATGTTATGTTTTCAAAATTATTGCAAGAAAAAAAAAAAATTGAAATAGAAATGGAATGTTCCCTATAATTCTTTCTTCAATCACTGTTAAGCCTGTACTGTGTTTTTTCAGAAGTTTTTACTAGGCTAATAATGCTTGATAGATAACTTTAGGGACTGTTATATTTTTCTTTCTTTTCTTTTTTCTTTTAAACTATAACGATTTATATTCAGGATACCCTTCTATGCCCACATTTCAGATGTACCTCATTTTGGGGTCTCAGCTACAGAATAACTCACTCTATGGATGTAACATCACGCATTCAGACAGTCCCGGTGAAAGGCACTTAGGTATTTTCAGATTTTTTTCTATTCAAGTAATAATGCAGTGACCATCCTCACACATATCTTTTTCCATATTTGCATAAGTATTTCTGTAGAATTAAGTTCTAGCAAATCTAGTGGATTTACTAGATTAGAATATATGATCACTTTTAATATTTAGTTTTAGTGCATATTATCAACTTGTAATACGTATGATCAGAATGAACTGCATGAATCAACAACAACACAGAGTGATATTTTTTAATGAAATAAAATATAAGAAAGTAAAATCCAAACAGGAAAAAACAATAGCAAGTAGCACTTATCTAAAACTCTATAGCTTGCAAATATTTTGGATACTTCCAAATGAATCTTATTGATCTTACTGGCAAGGGAATTCCTCCTGAACCCTGGGTCTCAAAATAAGGTAGATGTGGCCATGGTATATGTTGAGCTTCATAAGGTGGAAGTTTCTGCTATGGACCAGGTCTCTACCCCCTGGCTCTGTCTATAGCAAAATTGTTATGCTTAAATGACAAGGTTCTTTGTATTCTTGGGGAAAATTATGAGGCCTTACATATATAGAAGAGCAGGTTGCTCTGACTGGGAGCATTTTAAGGCGTGTGTGTGTGTGTGTGTGTGTGTGTGCCTCGTGCGTACCATACTGGGTGTCTCAAAGGCTCATTTCTTTGAACTGTAATTGATTTGCTAAAACCCAAGTTGAATTAAAAAGACATGAAAAAATTTGCATTATAGGCATCGTTCACTCAAGAATGATATATCACCAAACTGAAGAGATGTGGATAATTAGGTTGTTTATGTTTATGTGTTTGGTGGATTTTTTTTTTTTTTTTTTTTCTTGTTATCACTTTTTCTTCTTCTTTTTTAATCTTCACTCCTTCCGCAGTCAGTCCATTTCCTACATTTAAAGGAATCTGATTCACCTAATTTCATTTAGGCAATACTGTAGCTCTTTGCTACTCTAGAATGGCCCATGGGCCTGCAACACCAGCATTCCCTGGGAGCTGCTTAGAAATGCAGCATCTCAGGCCCCACCCAAGAGTTACGGAATCAAAATCTGCATTTCGAAAAGAAAAAATTTTTTTTTTTTTTTTTTTTTTAAAATTTTTTTTGCGAAGGGAGTTAGCTATGGGTTAAAAGTTGTGTTTGGGGGTTTTTTTTTTTTTTTTTTTGCTTGTTATCACTTTTTCTTCTTCTTTTTTAATCTTCACTCCTTCCGCAGTCAGTCCATTTCCTACATTTAAAGGAATCTGATTCACCTAATTTCATTTAGGCAATACTGTAGCTCTTTGCTACTCTAGAATGGCCCATGGGCCTGCAACACCAGCATTCCCTGGGAGCTGCTTAGAAATGCAGCATCTCAGGCCCCACCCAAGAGTTACGGAATCAAAATCTGCATTTCGAAAAGCTCCCAGGTGATTCATGTGCACATTAAAGTTTGAGAAGCACTGCTGAAAACCTTTCCTCCATTCATCCAAGACAGAAAATTGATTTTTTAAAAACAATAATAACAAAATAAAGAAAACCACAGATAGAACCCATACTAACCTGCACTGACAAAAGCAGGAAAGAAGGAGGGAAGAGAGGGAGGGAGGGAGGCAGGGAAGAAGAGAATAAAAGGGCTAAATATCTAGCAATATAGAAATATAGACCTGATTTCAATGACCACTGTGAACATATCCTTTTCCTCTTCTTATTTTAAGCACCAGTGTTTCGTATTTCTAGAAAAGGGGGCTAAAAGCCAGAGTACCATATATTTTGTATAGGTGAGGTTTTAATATGCTAGAGAGCCCCCAGTGCCTAATGAAAGCCTTTTAAGTAAATCTCACGAAGCTCTAATCTCACAGAGCCGCCCATGTTCTTCTCTGCTGTTCTTATTTAATTTTTAATAAGAACAATTCCACGCAGCTCAAAAGCACGGCTCAATTAAGAAATATTCCTACCAGGCATCTTTGAAATCTTGCAGAATTTGCTTCCTTCTGTTTCTTGATGACCCTCAGTTTGGTTGTGTGGAGGGGGTTTGTGGGGAGGAGCAGTACAGCTGAAGCTTATTTTTTAATTGCAAGTTCAATTTCACACTGTTCTTTATGAGACGGCAAGACCGATTTTCAAAGAAACGCAACTCGTGTATCTGCTGCCAGAAGGCTACAGTGGAATATCTCAGTATTATTGTATTTTGAAATTTCAAGTGGCATCTTTGATGTGATTCCTTAGGCATTAGATGTCCTTGAAGTTCTATTGAGGTCATGGGAAATAATTTTAAAAGAAACAATTGTTTCTGAATCACAGAACCTCAACTCCAAGTATATTAATCTAAACTTAACTCTCTTATAATGCCATATGGTTGCTAACAGAAGAAATATTGCCTAGTTCTTCCTGGTAAAATTTACCTGGCATTAATTCTTCCTTTCTGAAGACCTGTTTCTGGAGATTTAAATCTAGCCACAACTTTTCACTAAATGCTCATATTTTTCAGCTTAGAATTCATGTTTCTATCTCTATCTATGCATCAAAACACATACATGCATGTACACACGTACGTGTATGTAACAGCAACAACAGCAAATCAGACTGCCCATGTCGATTAATTCCAAAAGCCCAAAAGGATAAGATATAGTATACAAAATTACGTATTCATTATTTTTACTTGTAATACACCTTTTGCCTAAAATGTGAGGAAGCTTACTAAACTAAGCATGATATAAATGCGATAATTATATATAGAATCATGAGGGGAAAAAAAACAGGTAAAATAGCAATAAGACAGACATGAGCTTACATCAGAGCTATAGCTACACTGATCGTTGAGTTTAACTTTGCCGATCTTCATAGCGAAGACAAAAAGGAAAATATATTTAACTGTATGTCTCACACTGCATCATAGGACAAAACATACAAATGCACCAGAAGTAAAAGGTTTTCATGGCCCCAAAGAAATTTTCACATGGATCTATATTTGGGGGACTTCAAGTAAACAGCCAATGTCTTCAAATATAGCTATACTAAAGACAAAATACAGCAATGTGGATTTCTATTTGAACAATCTTCACAATAATAACTCAGAGGAGGAATTTCTGCAGGTAGATGAGATAATGCTGTCCAAAGTATGTAACATGGGGAGATGTCAGAGATCTTGGAACAGACGTCTACTGTCCCTTTCAAATACCAGGTGTTCCTAGCAAATTCATCAGTTATTTTTCAGTTTAAGTAAGGTGCTAACATTCCATGTGACTTTGCCAGAGACTCACTGTCTTTAAAAACCAAATGTTTCTAAGTAAGGATTAATTTCCTATTGTGAAAACTTAGGAGCCTGAAAGTTTATTTAATGCAGCCACAAAGCATTTTTGTAAAAATAAGCTTATTGATTTATAATAACATAAAACTTACCCATTTTAATGATTTTAGTAAATTTACCAAGTTCTGCAACTTTCCCCATAATCCAGCAATAGAAAATTTCATCAACCCAGATGCACATTTATAGTCCATCTCTTTTCCAACCCCTAGCTCTAGGCAACCACTAGCCTACTTTCAGTCTCTTTGGATTTGCCTTTTCTAGATATATCATATAAATGGGGTCATACAACACACAATCTCCTGTGTCTGCCTTCTTTCACCTGGCCTGATGTATTTGAGATTCATACAAGTTGTAGTATGTATCAGGGCTTTCTTTTTATTGCCAAATAATATTCCATTCTGTGGATATACCACATTTTATCTATCCATTCACCAGCTGATAAGACGTTTGTGTTGTTTCTAATTTTAGCCATCAAGGAGCTTAGCCACCTGTAAGAAAGATTCACAGAGCCTATAGATAGGGCCCATATTTTGCTCCGAAAGTACTTTGGATTTGTTCAAGCACTTGGAAAAACAAAGAGCATCCAAAGGCCCCAGTTTCCAGAATCATGTGACAAGCAAGAGAGAAATTAAAAACAAGTTTTACCATATTGAAAAAAAACTTTGTGCACGCCCCCTTTCTTCCCCTTCCCTCAGGTAATTTTGAATAATTGCAAGGGCTAACGCTTATTGAAGGCTTACCATATTTGAGGCATATTGTAATTTTACATGTATTATCTCATTTAATTCTGAAAATAACCCTATGAGGTCTGTATTATTTTTGCCTCCTTTTCAGTAAATGAGGAAATTGAGCCCTTTGACAACTAATTAATCAAGATCATGCAGTTAGGAGAAGGTGCTACGTAGATGCAAAACTTCACAGTCTGACTCTAGAGGCTGTGTGTGTAATCACTGTACTACACTGCCTCTTCATATGTCAATCTAGACCTCCCTCTTGATCCCCTCAGCAGCTGAGAGACTCCTGTTAAGTATCACTTACACATTGGTGCTTCTTCAGTACGCTCACTGCCCTGGTCATTAACATTCACCATTCATATGTCCTTCCGGTCTGCAGGCTCCATGAGGACAGGGAACTGGACTTAGCCCTGTTTTCTTCTCTGTTGTACGCCAGTCCCTACCCCATGTGGGCCTATTATAGGCATTCAACAAATATGTATTAAATAAATGAGTCATTTTTTTAAATTAGCATAACTTCCCAAAGTTTATGCCAGCATGTTTGTTAATTGCCAAGCACTTCCAAAAATTGGTATGACATTTCCATGTTAGATTACTAATATCAGCACGTAAATATCGAAGCATACTTGCCAGATTAAAAAAAAACTGATTTCAGTGTATCTGATGATTTTTAAAAAGTTCTTTGAAGTGAATTAATCAATGGGTTTGTTTCTGTTAATGGGTTTGAGATATACTAAAACTATGTTACAAGCCTAAGAGAGGATGCTGTCCTTCCTGGTTATCAGTTAGGAATGTTTCTGCCTTCAAGTTACAGAAACCTGCCTAGTAGTGGCTTAATCAGTAGGGGATAAATATTTTACAAGACAAAAATTTGGCATCAAATAGTCCAGGCCAGTGCTGTGGCCAACAATGTCATCAGAGACCCAGGTTCCTCTACCCTTTCCCTCTACCATCAGCATGATGGTGATAAATGGTGTCTACAGCTCTCAGTATATGATGAATGACAGAGACCAAAAGAGGAAGAAGCCAGAGAAGGTGGGTGGGTAGTCAAGCACCCAAAAGTTTTCCCAGAATCATCCTATATAGTATTCACTCATTTAATACATACTTACTGAGCAGTTACTATGTAAGCTCCAGGAATAGAGGAGTGATCAAAGCAGACAAAGTCTCCCTGCCTCATGGAGCTTATGTTCTAGACACATCTCAAGCAGCTCACATTTTCTGAGTGTTTACTACGGTCTAGGCCAGGATTTCGCAATTTCGTACCATTGACATTCTCTGCTGTGGTGAGGGCTGTCCTCTAAATTTAGACTGTTCAGCAGCATCCCTGGTCTCTACCCACTAGATGCCAGTAGCACCCACCATCCACCACCACTCCAGCTGTGACAACCAAGAGTATCTCCAGACATTGCCACATGTCCCCTGGGGGGAGACTTGCTTCAGATGAGAGCCACTGGTCTAAGCATTTTTCTAAGTGTGTCATATGTCTCATCTAGGTATAACAACCCCAACAGGTAGATATCATTACTATTCCCATTTCAGATATTTTTGAAAAAACGCTTTAACCACTGAGATGTTAAATAAATTGCCTAAGGTCACAGAGTCGGCAGCGATGCCCTCCGTCTTGTGCAGTGCGCTCGCTGGTGGAGGGGAGCACCAGGGCCACACTTAGCTGCACCGAAGGCAAGACGCAGTGATATCAGGGCTAAGTGACCCTAAGTCTCATCCACTGCCTGCATGTTTTAAATGAGTAAATCCAAGTTACTGGCTTAGAACAATGCCTGAAACATAGTAAGAAATACTTCAGCTACAGCTATTATAGGCATTATTATTACCTGGGTCTGATCATGTTGCCACCAAAAAAAAAAAAAAGAAAAAATGAAGGTTTATTAGCAAAAGAAAAGCTTGGGCTGGATGCCATGACAAAATGACAAATAATGTACATTATATAATAACATATAATAGTGTCAGCAACATCCTGTTTCCTAAAGCTGGGGGATCAATTTCATGTAACAGCTCTACTAAGATATTGAAATATAGGTAAAATAGGAAGGAAGTTAAGACATAGCCCTCTCTTTACCATTTCAAACTGGAAATCCATCCATCATAAGAACTTAACTGCACACTGTTGGTCTAGAAGTCATAATATGTTACAGGCTTTAAAAAGCATTAAAAGCCTGTGTTTTATTCAGAGAATATTCAGCTTGCTCCATCTGTTGTTTCTGTAACATGAAGTCAAAAACCAAGGAGAGAATCATGAAGCAGATAGAGACAGATGCCAGTCCTAACCACTTTCCCACTAGAATAAGAACTAGTACCTGAAAATTGTGCCCAAACCAGCTTGTTGCCCCTAAAAATGTATAAGAACTTATTCATTCATCTAGCAAGTATACATATATCTATATAATTTATAATAAATTTAAATTTATTTAAATATTTATAATAAATTTAAATTTATATAAATATATATAATAAATGTACATGTAGTGAAGAGGGTGAGGTCTCAGAAGTAAATTAAGATTGTGAAAGTAATATTTTTACATCTTAATCAACAAATCATTACAGGTGATCACTTATTGATAAATATCTTTATTGCCTAAGTAATATGGAAATAATTAAAGGAGCTTGAAAGGACATTTCCTTTAACTTGATGAGAAAATCAATTTTTAAAATAATCAAAGGCAAAGATTTCTCAGATACAACACAAAAAGCACAATACATTTTTTTAAAAGAAGATAAATTTGCCTTGATCAGAATTAAGTATGATGCTGTCAGGAGAATGAAAAGACAAGCCTTTGATAGAGAGAAAATATTTGCAAATTGTATATCTAATAAAAGACTTGTATCCAGATTACATAAAGAATACTCTAAACTCAAAAATCAGAAAAAAAACCAGACCAATACAAAAAAATGGGCAAAAGGTTTGAACAGATAGTTCACCCAAGAAGCCATTTGGAAGGATGGCAAATAAGCACATGAAAAATTGTACAACATTGCTAGTTGTTAGAGAAATACAGATTAAAAATTCAGTGAAGCATTACTATATTACTATTTAAATATCTAAAATTATAATGCTGACAATACCAAGTGTTGATGAGGAGGTAGAACAGTTAGAATTCACACATGGCTGGTGGAAATGTAAAATGGTATAGGCACTTTGGGAAGTGTTTGGTATTTTCTTAAAAAGTTATAAAGCCATCTACCATATGATGTAGCCATTCCAATCCTAGGTATCTACTCAAGAGAAATGAAAACATATATCCACACAAAGACTTATGCCTCAATGTTCACAGAGGTTTGTCTGTAATCCCCCTGAAATTGGAAATGGCCAAATGACTGGACAAATAAATTATGGAATATCCATATATTCAAAGACTACTTGGCAATGAAAAGAAATAAGTCATTGACATACACTGTAACATGAATGAATCTCAAAGTTACTATAATGAAAGAAGCCAAACCAAAATAAAAGAGTATATATATATACTGCATGATGCCTTATACATAAAATTCTATAAAATGCAAACTAAGTTATAGTGACAAGAAAATCAGTGGTTTCATGGGGATGGGGGTAAGGAGACAATGGGAAAAATAGGAGAGAGTACAAAGGGGCACAAGGAAATTTCTGGGGATGATGAAAATTATCCTGATTTTAATGATAGTTTCATGAGTGCATATATATACATATATATATATATATATATGTATATATATATATATATATGCCAAAACATCAAATTGTGTACTTTAATATGTACAATTAACTGAATATCAATTATACTCAGTTTTAAAAAACATACTGTGAGAACAATAACAAAAAATATTCAAACTTCTCATCCATTTGGCCTCCTTACTGTTCCTTAAACACAATACATCTCAATCTGCTGCTCAAAGGCTTTGCATTCGCTATTCCCTCTGCCCAGAATGCTATTCCTCAGATATTCAAAAAGCTTGTTCTCCATGACTTTTATGTCTTTATTCAAATATCACCTTGTCTACTTATAAGCTTAATTCCTTCCCCCAGGGCTCCCTTTTCTTCTTCTAAGCTTTATTTCGTGGCTTCCCACTTAACATCTGACATACTTTATATTTTGCTTATTTATCTAATCATCCGCCTCTGCCCTCTAGAAGGTAAGCTCTCTTACAGCAGGGAGTTTTTGACTGTTTTTACTCCCTGATATATTTCCAGCACTTGGAATAATACCTGGCCTATAGTAGAAGCTTCACAGTATTTGCTGAAATAGTATTGATCCATTTAAGTCTTTACTTTTCACGTGTTCACAGGCACCTTATAGGAGCAATTTTGTTGTTACACTACAGATACGTTATCATTAGATTCAACTATGGAAAAAAGGCAATGACCAAAATTTTTTTCTTTTTGACTTATCAGTTCATACAACAAAATTATTTGAAAACCAAGAGTAAATATGAGATAATGGATGTTATAGCACTTTAAAGCTGCAAAGCACTACATTATTATTAAAAATAAGACTTATGAATAACCCCAGGCTAATTTTCCGAGTCTGGGGTAACTTAATTCTGAGAAAGTCACTTCAAAGTATCTGAACCTCAGTTTACCCACCTGTAAAATAAGGAGTTTAAACTCAACAATATTTAATATCTTTAGGGAATTTAGTGTAGGGCTAAAGAATATAGATTATTATTAGGCAAACCTGGGTTCCACAGTTTCCACATCTACAAAATGGGGGCAAAAAATTGTCCCTGCTTATTTGGAATGCTTTAAGAACAAAGTGAGAAAATACCTGAAAACTGTCAAGCATATGGTAAGTACTCAAAAAGTGTTATGTATTCTATCATTGTATTTTTCCCTTATTGAGTTTTTGATGCATCTTTAACTTAACATCAGTTTTATCTGATATTCCACTCGCTTCTACCTTCTAAGGTGGGGGGGGGGTTTGATTTTAGTTTTGATTCTAATCTTTAAAAATCTTGAAAGTGAATGAGTTAAAGCTGCTAGCCAGTAAAACTTAATTCAGTATAAGTGCTACCAGGTAGAAAGTTTCCAAAATACATTGAGTTCCACCCACCCATCTGGGCCTGGAGAGTCAGAAAGTTTAACCACATTACACACTGCTCTATTTTAAATGCCACAGTGAAAAGCACAGGCTTAACTGCAATTAAGTAGTCCCTGCTGACCACCGAATATACAGTGCATCATGTCAGGAGAGGCAAAACTGTCAGATTAGTGGAAATTCATTTTGGGATTGCTGGGTAATTTCAAGAGCTGACACCCAAAGAAAAATCCGTGATCCCTTGTGTGTGCCAGCATATATCATTCTTTAACAGCAGTTGTTTGGAAACTCATAATGCAGCAGTATTCCAGACTCTAAAGTTCACTTCTAGACCAAAGCTGGAAAATAAAATGTGAGTGATAAAAAATGCAAAGAGGTCCCTCTTGTACCAATCTTAACTAAACAAATAGGAGGTGGGCTCATAAAGTTGGAATAGGCTCTTGTAGCCAGTCACTTCCGAGCTAAGGACTGGGGGCTATTTACCTAGATAACACTTGGATGTTAGTTCAGAACTCTGGAGGGGACCTTGTTGATTTGGAGTCCTTTGCCTGGATGGACATTTTAAAAACAGTTTTCTGGAAGTTGCCTGGCTTTAGATGAGACTCTGCAAACTCTTCAACTACCAGCCAAGCTGAAACTTTCTATGTGAGAATCTTTTGATGGACAAAAAAAAATTCACTTAGTAGATAAGTAGTAACTAACATATATTAACTGCTCACTGTGTCCCAGGCACCTGTATTATCTCTCTCTCTTTTTTTTTTTTTTTTTTTTTTTT
>NW_006785484.1:125796-140462 GCF_000442215.2 Lipotes vexillifer | reverse complement strand
GTCCCCCGCGTCGGCAGGCGGACTCTCAACCACTGTGCCACCATGGAAGCCCCTGTATTATCTCTTAATCCTTACTTGGACATTATGAGGTTGGCATTCTTATACCCATTAAACAGATGAAGAAGACAAAGCTTGGAGGGGCACAGCAATACAACTGCGGTCCTACCACTATTACAAGGAATGACTGGGATTGAATTCTATGTTGTCTGCTCTAGAGCAGCAGTTCTCAACCAGCAATGATTTCACCCTCCAGAGGATATTGGGCCATGTCTGGAGACATTTTTGGTTGTCACAACTGCTACTGGCATGTAGTGAGCAGAAGCCAGAGATGCTGCTAAACATCCTATAGTGCAATGGAGAATTATGAGCCCCAAATATCAACAGTTCTGAGGTTGAGAAATGCCATTCTAGGCCAGTGACTGTGAAATGTGGCCCCTGGACCAGCATCAGCACCAGCATTACCTGGGATCTTGTTAGAAATGCAAAATATAGGGTTCCACCTCAGCTCCACTGAGAGGATGGGGCCAATAACCTGTGTTTTCACAAGTGCTCCACATGATTCTGATGCAGGCCAAAGTTTGCAAACCACTCTTCTAGGGCCATCCTGAACATGTGGGTGGAGCTCCACTGCTCACCTTACATACTCACAAGTCCTCAAAGTCCAAGTCAAAATGAGCATCAAAGTTTTTGGCTTGTGGAATTCTACCCGTCAGAATTCTAGATCAGCTAGACACCCTTCCTTGTTTCCGAAGCGACAAGAAGATGCCACTAGCCCGTCCAGGACCTTCCTGTAATGTGCAGGAACCAGACAGTATAATGATGAATTCTTTAGGAAGACCTAGGGTTCCCCCCATCAGTGCTTCTCTGGACTCAAAGGTACTCTTATTAGCAACATGTAAGTGAATGTATACTGGCCCCCCACTTAAGTCAGATTCTCGGAGAGATGCTTATATATACATCATCCCAATTATTATCATTAATAAGGACAGTGATGATTACTGTTTCTGGAGGACATTTACCTGCATGATCTCATTCTGCAGTACTGCCTTGGGAATTAAGTTTTGTAATCATGCCCATTTTAGAGATGAAGAAACTGAGACTTATGACTGTATGTTGGGGACAGTCCATCTGATGCAGACATACTGTACATGGGTTGCCAAACATTAACCAGCATTAACTCTCATGGGAGTGAAAAGAGCACTGAGCTGGAGTTAACGAAACTTTTGCCTCTAATGACAATTTCTTCCATTTTTGTAAAATGGAAGGTTTTAACTAAAGCCACTCTAATTTCCTTCCACATGTAATCAGTTATGATTACGGTGGGTTATAATTGTTCTATTTTCTTAGGATCAGCACAATAAACACTATAACTATTTACATTATTTACATTGATTTCATTACTTTGATACCAGTTTACATTGACATAGCATTTAAAAGTTGTCCACGTGCTTTCCCATCCACAATCTCATTTCAATTCACTGCTGTTCTGTGAGGTACAGAAGGAAGACATGTTGATTTCATTGGACATTCGAACACTAGGATGGTACATTGGTTGCAAACATTTATTGGATCCTTGCTACATGCCAGCCAAGTGCTGAGTGTTTTACAATCCTTGTCTTTTTTATCCTCACGGTGAGCCTATAAGACAAGCATGACTGTTCCCACTTTTTTTTTTTTTTTTTTTGGCGGTACTCGGGCCTCTCACTGTTGTGGCCTCCCCCGTTGCGGAGCACAGGCTCTGGACGCGCAGGCTCAGCGGCCATGGCTCACGGGCCCAGCCCCTCCGCGGCATGTGGGATCTTCCTGGACCAGGGCACGAACCCATGTCCCCTGCATCGGCAGGCGGACTCTCAACCACTGCGCCACCAGGGAAGCCCTGTTCCCACTTTTTAGATGAGAAAACTGAGGCTCTGAGAGAAGTCAGGACCCGAGGAGCCGCACCGTTACGCGCTGAACCTGCATTTGAACCAATGCCTGACCAACCCCCAAGCCCAAGGCATGGTCTAGCCCCATGAGGCATGGTCTTCAAGGAAACTGAGGCACAGAGAGAGCCAGGACTTCCCTAAAGGCATTTTTCGAGCTGGAGCCTAGAATAAAATCCAAGCCGCTGCTCCCTGCCTGTGGTCCTGCTACCAGAACACAATTAGACCTGACTTATCCATTTCTGGGGTGGGGATGGGCATGGAATCATGGCCTGGTTCATGCATGCCATGACTGAAAAGATGATCACCTTCACCCTGCTCTCTGCATGGGGGTGAGGCGGGGGCGGACCTGCATAGCGCTTGCTCCCTTTAAACGGATGCACTAGCCCCTTGGGAGATGAAGCTCGTTGGTTCTGTCACTTGTGAGTAATGCACCGCAGCTCCCTGGTGGGGAAAATGCCAGATTATACAATAGCGTGCATTGGTGTGCAACTGTCTTTAGAATAACAAATCTCCTCTACTGCTTGTGAGCATTACACTTTAATAAAACCAAAATAGGGGTCACAAATCCCAGCTCTAGCTAAAGGGCGAGTCTTAGAAATTCATGCTGGTTACACCCCTTACCATACCCCCGCCCCGCAGAAAAAACCACACACCTTTCATAATTCACAGGGAATGAATGGCCCAGACTGGGGCTTTATTTACCTTTGTTTTTTGTTGCGGGTGTAACGGGGAGTAGAACTTCTCAGCCTCAGCAATGTTGGCTGTTGACATTTGGGGCCGGATAACTCTTTGTTCAGGGGTTTGGGGGGCCACCCTGTGCACTGTGGGCTGTTTAGTGGCACCCGTGGCCCCCACACACTACAAAACAGAATCGCCCCCAGTCCAGTTGCGACAACCAAAAATATCTCTAGACATTGCCAAATGTCCCCTGGGGCGACAAAATCGCCCCCAGTTGATAACCACTATGTTAACGAGAAAACAAAGAGCCCACGGTATCGTGGGTGGGTGTTAGCAGAAATAATGCCTTACAGTTGAAGCTTTTCTTTCCTAAAGAAAAAGCAAATATATTCCTCTATGGAAAGCATTCAGTGCCAACAGTGTGCAACAGGAAATAGATTTCCCAGCAGCAGTGGTCTTAGTTCAGGGAAGCCCCTTCCTCCCCTTGGCCTTAGGGAGAGGTGCTGGGTCTTGCGAATATTCAAATATTCGTGATGCTGGGTCTGGAAGGCAGCGGGAGGGTGCCAGGCGGAGTGAAAGCCCTGGGGGCCGAGGCCGGGACCAAGCCGCTGCCCACCCATCTCAGCTGCTCTCACACCACCTTCACGCGTCCCAAACTTAGAGGTGAAAGCTCGTAGGTGAGACGCGGAGGAACCGAGCAGAGCAACAGGCTGGAAATCGCACGCTCTGGGGATGCAGAGAGGACGGGGTTCCTTCCCGCCTGCCTGCCTGCCTGCCTTCACAGCGGGGGGAATATGGTAGAAATAAATTTAGGCATTTTCTTCGCAAATGGATACTAAATCGCTGCTCACCTCCACGATGTGTTCCCCAACAGGTATTGTGTGTCTCGCAGAGGTTTTAACATTTGGAAATCATTGCCAACATTTAAAAATTGGGATATTGCTCATAAACATGAAGGTGTCAGGCTTCTCAAGAAAAATTGGCTGTTGTGGATGCATTAAGCCAGAAAGCCTGACTGACGACCTTAAGCTCGGGCTGGGTGGTGGCGCCCCCTATCGGCTGGGAAAGTATTTTGCTGCTCGCCATGCACCCTCCCAGGTCACGCAGGGTTTTTACACTGCCTGCCGGGATTCCACAGGTAATTGAATTAAGTGCCCCCATCCTGTGTTTTTTAAAATGTCTTGCATTAGGCAATATTTGATATAGTAAAAATACATTTAACACATATATAATTTAGGAAGCATAACAAAGCATCCGTGAATATGCCACCTAACTTTAAAGCTAGAACATGACCTTGAATATACTCATATTTTCTCTTTCTCTCTCCCTCTCAGGCATACATTATTTAGCTTTTTGTGTTTATCATTCTTCTGTCTTTTTTGTTTCTAGTTTTATCACATATGTATGCATCTCTAAAAGACATGTTACTTAGCTTGTGTCTGAGTTTTATAAAGATGATACCCTAGTATATGTAGTCTCAGATGATATGTTTTTATCACTCAGCTATGTGTTTCTAAGATTTATCCACATTGTTGCAGGTAGCTGTGGCTCTGTTATTTTCCACTGCTGTATAATACTCCAACAGTGTGGTTTGTTTATCCCTCATTTCGTGTTGTTCCCTCCTCTGCATTTTACTTGGCTCACTCCTTCTGAGGGATGAGCTTTACAATGACACCTTCTCAGAGAGCCTTCGCTGGCATTTGTGAAAAGGGTATACTTTCCATTATTTTCTGTACAAGCATTCAGATTTTTTCTTTCAAAACACTTGCCACAATTTGCAATCTCTTTTTAAATTTGCTCATTGCTGTTTATCAATAGACTGTAAGCTCCATGAGGGGAGGATCTTGCCTAGAGGTCTGTTGCTGTCACTCCAGCACTCAGCATACTTCTTCACACATAACAATGAACACATGCTTTTTTTTCTTAAAATGTGATAAACTTTTTTGGCAAGGAATTGAGAACGTAGCCCCTGAAAAATGCTAGCTGGCCTCCTACACTAGAGGTAGAAATTCAATATGCCTTACTCATGGTGCCTGGGTCCAAGGGGCTTGGTAAATGTTTGTTAAGGGCTGTGAGTAGAAGGGATGTGTGAAAATTCTACTTCACGACCTTGAAAGGAAAGGCTTTGCTCACTGCTCTCCATTTACTTCTCCCCCCGACACAAATGTGGACACGGTGGTGAACCATCTGGGGCCAGACGGACAAGGAAGCAGCCCTAGCAATGCAGGAAGAACAAGGAAGAAGATGTCTGGGAGACAGACACTGTGCGATTGCCACACCGGCCTCAGGCTTAGAGGAAAATGAACTGCTCTCTTGCTTAAGCCAAAGTTACACTGGGTCCCTGCAAAAGCAGGCAGACCTCCAGGCTAATGGATGTACTCCACTGGTCGGACACTGCTGGGAGGGAATTCTTGTCCCCCAAGGAGCTGAACCCAACCACCAAGCAACTCTCTGACTCTACCCTTTTATCTGTTGTTCCCTTGAAAGTAATGAGTGGACCCCCAGAATCCAGGGTCCCTCCCCCAAGCACTACCTCCTTCCCTTTCTCCAAGTTTCTTCACTCTCTGATACTTTCCTTATTGATAGCATCTTAAGATTCTCTCACCACTTGGTTCCGTTACAACCTTGGTGATCGGACTTCTTTCTTGGAGTATTAGAGGAGCTGAGAGGAAGACAGGAACAAAGAGAAGCTAAAACAATCCAGTTCTAAAGCCGAATTCTAAGATTTTACCCAGAAATTTGTTATGAATCTGCCCCAAGACACAGAATAGAGAGTCAAGACCCAAGAGAATCTAGCATTTCCCAAATCTTTATGGTCTAAAAATGTTTAAAGCAGATGTAACCAGGCACCCTCCTTGACCAAAATGAAATCTTAATAAACCACCTGTAGCTATGATAATGAAACTTCCCAGAGGACCCGCCAAAACAAACCATTTGTGAAATGTACACCAAAGAAAGTAAAGGAAGTGACTTCTTGTATGGGATCATTATTTATATACCAGGAAAATGTTGAGGAACGTGTGCCAAAAATAACAGTTTTAGAAGAGCTGGCGGCTGCTGATCCATCTGACAGTAATTAGCTATCGGGAGCTGTTGTCTATTCAGGCCGCTCCAGTCGATATGATGAAGCCAGGCCATGTTAGGAATAAGAGGAAGTCTTATTTTTCAGTTCCTTATTATGCCAGGGTTTGCCTACAGCTCATCTAATAATGGTATCAGCTCATGGAGAAATAAAATATAATCATAACAACAAGTGGCAACCATGTTTTGAGTGATTCTTACATGCCAGATAATAAGCCAAGTGTTCTACACATATTACCTCATTCCAATTTCATAATAAAACTATGACGTCCTCCCCCATTTCTATTTGGGGAGAACCAAGACCTGGAAAACATAAACAACTTGCTGAAGGCCACATTACTAGCAAAGCATAAATTCAGGATTCAAAACCAGTTCCATCTTCTTAACAGTTCTCAAACTCCATCCATTTGTGTACCTCATACACAATTTTTGCCACATCTGTGTAACACCTGTTATAAAGATATGAAATACTTTTCTTCCAATCAACTTTCCTTTTATTTTTACCTAGTTAAATTTATTTAACTGAAAATGATTTATGAAAACCATAAATGTAAAGTGGCAAGTATCAATTGCTTTAAATAGATAACCACCTTGCTTTAGATAGATAATAGATATATCACAATATAAACATAAAAATGCATTAATTTTTATATAGACTTAGCTACTGAAGAGTCTAAGCCTGAACTGTGCTCTTGTTTTGTTTAAAAAAGGAGAATAACAAGTGATAAAGTGATGTGAAATACTATACTACACTAGGACCAAGTGAGACTTTCTCCCCAGCCCAAGCAGAAGAACCTAAAGGGAATTCAAGGGGCAAATCATTCCCACTAGGATTGTCAGTGTTATATAATGTTGGGTGAATGTATCCCCAAACTATACTGAGTATCATTTTTTTCTTTTTTAAGAAATACCATATTATTATTTGCTCTCATTCAAGAGGTATATGCTGGGTACACAGACTTACTCTCCTGGACATTTTAAGAGTCCACATCAGTTACCTAGAAACCATGTTAAGTCCGTTGCTAGTTCCTGCTCATGGACTAAAAATCTGAGAAAAGCAATGAAAGTCAAAATTAGCTTACTCTTCTTCAAGACGGAGTTATCCATTATTAATTCACTCATTCAGTGAGTGCTCACTGGGAGCCCTACATGCTGAGAATAAAGTGGCGAGAGCAATATAGACATTGTCCTGCCCTCACATAACCTACGAAACAAGATAATGGTGTGATAGCAAACTGGAGACCAACGTTTACCTAACAGCAATGGAACAATCGCATATAAAGCCCTCCTGCTCCTTAGATAGAACATGAAACTGTGATATTAGACAGGCAGACAGATGTGAAGAAGGAAGGATCATTATCTGGGAGGGACAACAGGCAGGGTCACTGCCATTGGTTTACTGGTTAGAGAAGAGCCAGCCTCCTGAATGTCTGACCAGGATCTGAGCTTCACCACTCATTTTATTTCCTATGTTTCTTCCTCAAGCAGAAGAGTCAGAGAACCCTCTCTCATTGCCAGAGCAGTAGTAGTGATCAACCAGTGAATGTCGGGAATCAAAAAGAGCTATAGCCTCAGTTCTTGGCTTTATCACCTGCTATTAGCTATATGACCTTGACATGTGCCTTTCCTCTCTAAGCTTCTTCATCTATAAAATAAGCTCATAATGATAGCCATCTATGGAGTTATTATAAAGACTGAATGAGACAATGCACTGAGCCATGACCACCTGATAGCCAGAGACAAGTGTCCTTCAAGATTTTATTGCAGCCTGAAACACCACCCAGGCAGAAATGAGTATGCTAAGCCCCTGAGCTCCTAATGGGCATAAAATGCAAAAGAAAACAAACCCACTGAGATCCTCACTTGGGGGGCTCCATACTGCCTTGCTCCTGGAGAATACTCATAGTCACCGTGAATCATGCTCCAGGGAGTCTTGGCGTGTAAGAATATGCCACTTGTCATTTGCTACACCGGTGGTTCTCAAATAGGAACTAGTTTGGCCTCAGGGGACATTTGACCATGTCTGGAGACATCTTGGGGAGTGCTCACGTTCTTGAATAAGGTGAACTGCACCAAACCAGTGCCTGGTGGTGAAGTAAATCCCTTGCATTTGTAAGTCAGGGAACCTGTGCCCTAATGGAACCAGCTGATGCAGATGGGGATAACAGGGACATTTCAAAGGGAAAGAAGAATCAGACATAGGAAAGTTTGGGGAGAGGGAAGAGATGGGGCTTTGGAGAAAGATGTCTGCTAACTTGAGTGTCTACTCCACGAATCTAAGGAGCAGTAGATTGTTTGGCAATGAGTCGCTCCTTTCAGTGGAGTCCTAAACAGGGACCTAATAAACCAGAGAGGATCACATATAGTCAGAGATGTTAATGAGTAACCCTGAAGTATGATTCAGTAAAAATTTCACACCTTTTAAGGACCTTGGACGGGAGGCAGTCTATGGCTCATCCAACTGTATGACCTTTGAGTACACATAATTACAACACCATGAGGTAAGTACAAAAGCAGAAGTGGGTGCCAAGGAGAAGAGGTAGCTCAGAGCCCGACTTGATGACCTCCACTCGGATGGGGAGGGAGGGCTTAGAAGGCAGCAAGTCCAGTGACAAGAACCTGGTCTTCAGAGGAAGTGCTGCCTTCACCACGCAGCTGGAGAAGTACCTTTTTCTCCGTAGGTTTCAATGTCAGCATCTGTAAAAAGAGAGGCTGAGAGCATCCTCTCCTCATGGTGCTGATAGGAGGACGGGGTGAGATAACACACGCAAAGTACACAGTGAGGACGCCACCACCGGTGGCCAGGATAATGGCTTGATATACAAAGTCCCAGCTTCGTTTTAAAATAGGCACTGAGCCCAGCAATGAAACCAGGGCAGAATAAAGGCTGTCGGCTTACAGCGTTACTACTGGTCTGACAGGTAAGTGGGCTTCTGATGGGGCCTTATGCTCCGTATTTGAGCTTTCTAATTGGGGGAATGAGGTCCAAGCCAGGATAAATCACAGATAAGCAAAATTTCTATTTTCTGTGTAATTCACAAGCCAGAATTTCCAGTGAAACTTTGGAGCTTATCCTGCTTTTCCTTAGGATAAAAATATTCTTGAAACAGAAGAAATTGTAGACAGCTCTCAATGCCTTCTGGGTAATCATGTCTTTAAGGAAAACTCCTGAGGCTTATTATGAATCAAACTGCATCTTAGCCATGTCCTTGGAGAGAAGTTTTAGATGGATGGGTGTTTGAGGGAAAGCTTCCAAAAGCCGATCTCGTTTCAAAGGAAAAGAATATGCTTTCAATTTTTCATGGTGTACAGTGGATTATTTTTATACTCATTCCTGAGTTTTTCATTGGAACACATAATGGCTATCTACTGTCGCAACAGTGAAGGAATTTTCCACTCTAATAACTGTGATCTTGTCTCATCTTTACGATGTGCAGAGGGAACAAGCGTTTGCCTGGAGTTAGCAACTTTTGACTCGTCTTCTCCTGGGAGCTCAAGACTCAACAATAGCGTTTAGCCAACGTTTACTGAACCCCTTCAATGGGTGTGATGCACTGTGCTAGAATCTAGAGTTGCAGCGGTGTGGAAGACATGGTTATAACTAGGGTGACCTCTGGGGAAAGTGGCAGGATTGGAGGTGATAGTCTAGCCAGGGTCTCAACAGGAAAGAGATGTGCATTTCAAATGTGCAATTTAAGCAGCATTTAATAAAGGGATTGCTTACATAGACTGAGGCAGTGTTTAAGGGAAGCAACAAAGTACAGAACTGTACATATGAAACAGTGACAGGGGAACCATTAATAACCCTAGGCCTGAAGGCACGAGAATGGAAAGCACCATCAGAAGCCAGAGAGGTGACTACGTAGAGGGACAGTGAAAGAACCTGTAGCCTTTGTTAGAGTGACAACCATCCCATGGATATAGGGCAGAGGGGGAGGGAGAGGAATGGTACCCCAGGCTCCCACCCTCTGATCTTACTTGGTGCCCTTAATGGCCGAGCTCAACAGGCAATTGATGCAGACCCCATGGTCAGCCTCCCAGAGCACTGAGCAGGGCGGCTGGTAGATGGATCTAGAGAAACAAATGAAAGACACCTGGCATGTGGTCCAAAAAGGACTACATTCTTTATCTGTGATGATTTGATGTTGTACAAAGAGAATGCACTCAAGTGAAGAAGGAGAGGGAGAAAGAGGAAAAGAAAGAAGAAAGAAAAGCAACAATAGGTCAAGAAAGACAGACAGGCGATTACATTCAGAGGAAGTGTGTCCTTGCAGAAAGCTATGGGTTCACCAAGAGGAGCCTGACCTCAGGCGTGGGGAATCAGGTAAGGCCTCCTGAGGGAGAGGTATCTGAATTGAAACCTGAAAAGCTGGTAGGAATCAGCCAGGTAAGAGGGTGGAGAAGGGCATTTACAAAAGCCTCAAAGTGAACTGAGGTTCTTAGAGGTCAAAAGTAAGTTTGGGGAGAAGAAAGAAGTAAGATTGGTGAGGTAAAGAGAAAGACGAGCAGAGAGAACCTGTGTGTGACAACAAAGAGCTCAGACTTCACCCTCAAGAAAATGGGGAGACACAGAAGAGAGTGACAGGAGTAAACTGGCATTTTCATGTTTTCCTCCAGTTTCACTCCCAGGAAGTACATGTGATGCTGCCAACCTTCCAGCAAACACACAACTGTTCGTCCCTGTCTTGACAAAAAGAAAGTGTACGTGGGAGACTGCTTTGTCTTTTTAATCCACGGCAAAGATCCAAAGGGCCAAAAAAGCAGAGGTGGCTCTTTTGGTGAGGCGAATGCTTCCATGAGAAAGGAAATTGCTGATGTACCTCTCCACGAACCACTGCACGCCTGAATAGGGATACCAACATTTCGAAAGGCAATCTGACACACCTCTGGCATTTAAGAAATAGAAGTCTTAAGCCTCAGCGTCACGAACCAAGCCCAGATTAATGACCTTTCAGACTATAGGCTCAAGGAATTAGAAATAGGTCAGCCTTGCAAAGAATATTAAGAAATCACTGAACCACAGCAAATCAGACTTCTCATTCGTTCCACCCTCTCTTAACAAAGTGACCCTCCCCATCTCCTCGGAGTCTCTGTTTCATCTGATCTCTCCATCTGGGGGGCTGGGAGAACAAATATAGACTTCCTGCAAAGACACTACCTTTGATGCAAGACACAGGACATACATAAATAGAAGTATGTTAATTCTTGAGTTCATCATTTGCAGGCCGCCAGTTCATGGAGGACGGCTGATTTTCACTACTCAAGTGAGTGTCCTTTGCATATTTGCTTTTTTCATTTGATGTGTTTATGCAATAAATGAATCATGCAATATAGTGATCTGACTGATAAAATTCCCAGGTCATCGCTTCTTTTTATCTTTATCTTGGTAAAATTTATCCTTAAATTGCAAGTTTGGAAATAGGAACTGTCTTATCACACCCTGGCACTGATAAACACTGGCAGGATGCCCCAAATCCTAAAACAGACATGAACATGATCCATTGGATGAGTGCATGTATCTTTCAAAGGATAGGCGGGCTCTGCTGATTTTACCTCTCTTTCTCTGGATCCCCTAATCTTGCTAAGATATAAACATCAGCACTTCCCTGATGCCGTTTCTAATAAACAATAACAGACAAGGTTATTCTCAAGCTGCGTCTCACCCCCTGGCCTTCATGATGCTGAGTGTTTGCCAACATTCAGGCTCACATTTCCGCAAAGGACCATTCTGGGGGGACCACAGCTTTGCCATGTTCAGGTTTCTACCCAGAACAGCTATTCATTCTGGGGGCAAGTGATTCTTCCCCCACTCTCCTGTCTTGGCCCAGTGATGGGTGTTGGTCACAGCATTCCCTTCCTCTTCCTGACCACTGAGTGGATACAGTCTGGGCAGATAATCCCATCATATTCCCTGGCCACAGAAGGTGGTCCAGGGATGGCCCTGGGTCTAGAGCTAAGGCCAGTCAGAGACGCAGGAATAAGACTCTAACAGTGAAAGCGCAGACTCAGTCACAGCCCTGAATTTACCTATTCCTGGAACCAGTCTGCTCCATCCTTCCCATGGTTTGGTTAAACAAAGCAATAAATGCCCCTCTTTGGCTTAAGGTAGTTTGATTTTCTATAGCCTGTGCTGAAGGAGCCCTGATGAGTATATCATACACTTCATGCTTTTTAGGAAATAAAATTCTCCACTTGCTCTAGATATCAAATTTCTTTACCCATAGAATGCCCGCAGAATATCACAGCCCCTGGTACAGCTATGGAGAGTGAACGGTTCCTCATCCCCCAAACCCTCTTCAACTGATCACCACAGATAAGTACGAGGGCTCTGGTTTTGCCACAGGAAGGAGAGAAAGAAGGAAATGGTATGGCATCAGTGCCTCTCAACCCTATGAGCTAGATTTGATCATCTCTGACGAGAGCGATAAAGACCAGGAACTGCAGGACCTATTCCCATGAGGAAATGTGGGAGAACACAGGCTCCTGGCCCTTGCCTTCATGCCCAAGGGGCATAACATGGGAGAGATTTGGAGAGGCTGTGATATTTCCCTTCTTTACCTAGAACCCAGGGTCAACCCCATGGGCATGCGACCTATGCACTCACATGGGGTCCCCCTGCTTGATAATGTTCTGCTGCTGCAGTCTTAAAATTTTAATTATGCTTGAAGAAGAAGCCCCACGTTTTCATTTTGCACTGGAATCCACAAATTATGCAGCCAGTCCTGAGAGAAGCCAGCACTTGTTGGCATTCCAAAGGTACTGAGGACGAGCCTTATACACAAAGGGCACCATCAGTTGAGGGGCTGAGCTCCTTCAACTGGTGGTGTAATGAGTAGGAGGAAGGGAAAAGGGCGTGTAAGATGGCTGCTGATGGAATGCAGTACGACCCCAAGAAAGGCATTATTTGGGAGGTTTGTAGAAAGCACTGGAAACACCTGCCTTGGTTTGAAAAGAGAGAGTGGACTCGGATCCTACAATCAAGTTGGTGGGAGTTTTTCAATGAAGGGATAACATAAAGGCAACTTATTAGGGGCAGGATCCCAGGAATCCGACCACCTGGGTCTCATTTCTGCTACTTCATAGTTGTGTGACCATGTTCAAATTACCTAACGTCTCTGTACCTTAGTTTCCTCATCTATAAAATAAAACTAGCAGCTGCACCTATCTCATTGCAGTTTGTTAAAAATCATATTAGATAATGCATGCAAATAACACGGTGTCTGGCACACAATAAATCTTCAGTGAAAGGTTATTATTGTTGTCGTTACTGTTGTTAAGCATAATTTGGGAATTAGCAATTGTACCTCTTACTTTGTACTAAGCAGTGTTCTAAACCAGTGATTCCCAAAGTCTCTGGAAGGCTTTACACTCATAAAAATTACTGAACTTCCCAAAGAGTTTTTATTTAAATGGCTTAAAATGATCAATATTTATAATAGAAATTAAAACCAGGACAGTTTTAAATGTGTATTTATTAATTCATGTTATAATAATAAGTTAATAACAATAGTAAACCCATTACATGTTAACATAAACACCATATGCTTATAAAAATATAACAATTGTTTCCAAGCAAAAAGCATATAATGAGATGCATGCTTTTGATGTCTGGTTGTAGAAGCCAGTTACCTTCTCATATCTTCTCCTGCACTCAGACCATTGTGATAATGTTTTTCTGCTTGAAATAAGTGTATGAGGAAAATCCAGTCATACATATATACATATGTAGTGAGACAAGAGAAGGGTATTTTAAGAAGATTTTCAGATAAGTATGGATATTCTCCTCTGATATCACACCAAAACTCAACAAGTAATGGTTTCTTAAAGGTTCATTGCAGTGCAGTGTGGAATCTGAAACCATATCAATAAGCTTTTCATACTCTGCTACATTAATATCTATTTGGTCTATCTTGCAATTTGAATGAACCTTTTACCCACACATGACTTTAGAATATGATACATCAGTCATGTGGAAAATATCAACTTACCAAATTGCAAAGATATTCCAGATGTTCATGCATTTCATATCACCATCATTATCATCAGAAAAGTATTTAAATATGGGAAAGCTGTTAAGCTCAGAGTGGTGGATTCGAGTTTTCCAACATTCTAATTTTTACTTGAAAATAAGAATTTTGTCTTTGGCAACAAATACCATTAGTTATTTTCCTTGAAGTGATAGCTAATTTTGTTCATTTTCAAAAAACACTGCCAGATCCTGAGGTCTAAATAACCATCATTTGTTAGCCATTCTTCCTAAAAATGGTGTTTCATGAAAACAATGGCTACTTCAGTTCCCATCTCAATCACAGAAGTGTTTTTCCTTAGAGACAACCATCATCATTCCTCATACAGCAGAAGTGCTTTATATATGCTTCCCATCTCACCACACATAATATTAAAACTGTCAAGATTTAATAAAAATTAAGACATGTTATACTTCATCAAGGACACTCTTAAGTGCAGCTGGTGTTTTGTTTATTCTCTTGCCTGCAAGTGTGTTGTGGTGAAGAAGACCATGACTGCTGGGACAATGAGTGCCACCGCCTTAACTCAGGCTAAGGCTCCAGCAGGTCTGCCCACCATCGTTTCTGTACCATCAGTGCAAATGTCAACTCAGGAGAGAAGGCAGAGAAACTCTTAGTATTACTATGCAAATACTTTTGACTTTGTGGACCCTACGTCTCTGGGACCCTTAGGAGTTCTCAGACCGCTGCTATTTTAAACTGCCCCCACACACTCAATCACCACAGGACCTCTATGACATGAGTGTTATTATTATCCCCATTTTACAAATAAGAAGACAGGCAAGGTGAGCTTGCTTAGGACCATACAGCCACGAAGAGGAAGGAGCGGGATTCGGCCAGAGTGTGGGCTCCTAACCACTATGATGAAAGAAAGGATGTGGTTTTAGCTGCATATTATTCCCAGCTTTTTGAGACACATGCTATAGTTACGAGGGGAAAAGCGGGGGGGGGGGGG
>NW_006785484.1:105433-125779 GCF_000442215.2 Lipotes vexillifer | reverse complement strand
GGGGGGGGGGCGAAGGACATAAAGTAAGACAGACTGACGAATAAAGAGAAAGATCAAAAAGAGGAAATTATCTCTGATGAAAGATTACCATTTATCCATGAGATGAAGTTACCCTCCTAGAAACAGCCAGAACACAGCTCATTTAAAATTGCACTGATGTAAAATATAATTTAGATTTTAAATAAAAGAAAAACAGGTAATATAATAATAAGTTTGAACTAAAAGCCTGGGATGATAAACTTGGGTCAGCATTCAGAGTCCAAGGAGAAGGTGCTTAGGGCTGAGCCAGGTTCTCAGCAAGCAGTACATTCCTTTTGCTTTAAAGGCAATTTATCAGGACTTATCCAAGCCTGTACGAGCAATCCCTTAAGACCATCCAATTTCCTTTATTTCTAATTCCATACTTAGCAGAGCAACCTTCTGATAATTAATTTGGTTTCTCAGGTAAGTCAATACCGGGAAAGAGATTGGTTGAGTTATTGTGCTGGCTATGTTGCCTACTGTAAATGAATAAACTGGTTTGTGGATTTATCAGTCCACCTCCCAAGAGTTCAGTTTGCAAACACCACTTTTCCTAGGGTGCGCTGACATTTGACTTGTAGACCTGCAATGCTATGTGACCAAAGTGATCAGGGCTGTTTTAAGACTTTGTAAGTCTGGGCACACTTATTTTAGGGGTCACCATCCTAAGTTACCTCAGGTATATTAGAATACAGTCACTCTCAGGGCTGCTATATTGCACAATGCCACATCTGAATGGAGCTCCCTGGAACTGCGCAGTAAGTGGCCCTACTTCTATTCCATTTTAAATATAATTTATTGTGTTAAAAATGAAGGGAAAGAATTTTGATAAAGACCCGTATTTAGCTCTAAGTCACTTATTTGATTTGCTTTGGGCCATAAGTTCCCAGCAATCATTACATATGGCAGAGAATGCTAATTGCCCCCAGGATCCATTCTCCAATTTTTCATTTTCATAACAGAATCCCACATCCCACCCCCTAAGTTTTAGAAGACACAGAGTCACCGTACTGGAGGTTTTTCTGTACTTCTAACTATGGCCATATTTTTAAGTCTGGTCAACTGTGTATGAGCAGGCATGACATGTGTGAACTTCCACATCCCGCTCCTTAGGCAGAAGTGACTTGATTTATTTTATCCTGGTTCCTTCTTGCTATGAGCTGGAACTGGTTAATCAAGGTCAATGATACAGACAAGGACAATGCTTCAGTGGCTGGCAGACCAATGAGATAGATGGAAGGAACCTGGGCCCCTCTCCCTGAACCACCCACATACTCTCACACTGTTGCATGTGAGAGAAGTAAACTACTATTTTGTTAGAGTTTATTTTGAGGTCTCCGTTACATAGGCTTGTCCCACACCCTAACTGATAGCAGGGATTATAGGGAAGTGAGAGAATCAAGTTATACATGTTTTTAAAAATAGTGAAGATTTTATGACTGCTAAATTAAACAAAGTCAGTATCCTTCCAGCTATCTCCCAGCCTGGCACTGTCTAGCCCCGTGCTCCTCTCTGACCTTATTTCCTATTGCTCTCCCTATCACACACTCTCAGCTACCCTGGGCTCCTTGTTTTGCTCCACAGGAGGCATCCTTCCACCTTAGGGTCTTTGCATTTGCCTTTCCTTCCCTCATGAAACTTCACGGCAAATTCCTCCACCTCCTTCAGGCCTTTGCTCAAATGTCACCTTCTGTCTGAAGCCTTCCCTGACCACTCCATTTAAAATTACAGTTACCTGTCCCTCCCCTACCTGGGCCATCCTGTGGGTCACCTGCTCCCCCACTTCCCGCCTCATTTTCTCTATGGGACTTATGAACATAAGATTCTCTATATCTTATTTTATTTATTGTCTTCCTACTTTCATCACAAAGACAGGTATTTTTGTATTTTGTTCACTGTAATTAATAACCCCAGCGTCCAGAACACAATAGAACCTAGTACATGCTTAATAAATATTTGTTGAATTAATAAATTAATCAACTTTAGTTAATTTTTTCTTTACATGTTAAGTTGACTTTTAATTTCTTCTAGGTCTCAAATATTTTAGAGGTCCTTAAAAGGTGTACAAGCCATAGGCATTGTGTATAGAGTGCCTAATGCACACAGCCTGATGCATGGATACATGAATGAGAGGGGCATCCTCCTCCCCGTTTCCCAGCCCGCAGACATTAAACTCTCCGTACTCCTAACCCAAGGCAGCAGACGCTGTCTGTGCTCTTCTCACACCCCCTGAATCCCTTTTACGTACAGTCTCTCTGTGCCCTGTGCACTGCTTCCACCTTGACTTTCTGTGAGCTTCGCCTGTAACTGTGAATTTTTTAGGGGGCTGCCACAGGCTGTGGGGGCTGCTTTGCCACATGAAAGAGAACCGCAAGTTCCTGGGTGCTGATGTCCCTCCCAGCTGGCTCTCAGCCAGGTGCCAACTGCAGGAGGAGGAAAGTCTAAAACTCCGATTCTTTGCCACCAGTTGGGAGAAGGTCTGAGGTGTAATTTATACCCCAGAGCTCCGCACAGGATGAGGCTGAGGCTGGGATTTGCCTGAGTTCACACCTTGCTTGCTCGCTTTCCCTTCCCTCCGCTGCTTCCCCCATCTCCTCACAAAACCCTTCTGGGAGTACATGCTCAGTAAATCCCCTTGTGCGTGACTCTCATCTCAGGCTCTGCTTCTGGGGAATGTGACCTAAGGCACCCCAGCAGCCTCCCACACACACGTCCACCTAAGTTCCCTGAGAGACGAGCGCCACTGTGACCACTGCTGGTGGCAGGTGCCTCCCTGCACAGTGGCTGAAGTGAGACTTCACAATGCTCTCTGCCCGGTGCAAACACCCGTCTGCGTGCACAGCCATCGCCAGGCAGATGCCTGAGAGGACGGAGACATCACAGGATGAAGCAGGTACAGAAAATGACTACATGATACTCAGAAGCCCCAAGGTTGAAAGACAATGCCAGAACATTGAGAAATGGGTTCAAGCTCAACTCACCTACAGATTCGTTATGTGACTGTAGACGGAACTCCATTTGATAAATTCAAGCTATCTTGCCCTCCAAGATCAAGTTTGTATTGAGCTTTTGATTCTTCCAAAGAAAATGTACCACCACATAGCTCTTGTTTCTAGCCTGCTTGTTTGAATTAAAGGCTTGCAGCATTTTAGTTTATGATATCTCTGGGGAGGAGTGAATATGTCAGTGTAATTAACTCATCTGATGAGAGAGGTCTTGTTTATTTCCCCTACAAAATAACAGGTGGTGGTGGAGCTCGGATACATTATGGTGATATGAAATGCATTTAGAATAAATCATACTAAATAAACAAGGGGACAAAAATGATTTCAAGGTACATTTTTTATTGTTTTAAATTAAGTTTTGAAAGTGAACAGCTGCGTACCAAAAAGCCACAAAGCTGCTACCTACCCCCAATCTGCTCTTCTGAGAAAGGGTTAATGGCATTCTCAAGTTCAACCCACTAGGACTAATAGAAACTTGAGTGTTATTTTCAAATTATTATCCAAACAATCACTGGGTTTCTGAGAACCCTCTTTGGGCGTGGGAAATGGCAGTCAAATCAGTTTGCATAATCAGTTAAAACAACCATACACAATTCATTTTACCGAATCCACAATGACATTCATTTAATAAACAAGTAAGAGCATCACCATGTGCTGGGCATTAAGTAAATAAAAACAAATAAAGGGCTTCCCTGGTGGCGCAATGGCTGAGAGTCCGCCTGCCGATGCAGGGAACACGGGTTCGTGCCCCGGTCCGGGAAGATCCCACATGCCACAGAGTGGCTGGGCCCGTGAACCATGGCCGCTGAGCCTGCACGTCCGGAGCCGGTGCTCCACAACGGGAGAGGCCACATCAGTGAGAGGCCCGCATACCGAAAAAAAAAAAAATAATAATAATAAAACAGAGGTTTTGCTACTGGAAGCTCACAGTCTAAAGTAGTATGGTTGGGACTTCCCTGGTGGCACAGTGGTTAAGAATCCACCTGCCAACGCAGGGTACATGGGTTCAAGCCCTGGTCTGGGAAGATCCCACATACCGCAGAGCAACTAAGTCTGTGCACCACAACTACTGAGCCTGAGCTCTAGAGCCTGTGAGCCACAACTACTGAAGCCCACGCGCCTAGAGCCCGTGCTCCACAGCAAGAGAAGCCACCACAATGAGAAGCCTGCACACAGCAACGAAGAGTAGCCCCCGCTCATGGCAACTAGAGAAAACCCACGTGCACCAACCAAGACCCAACGCAGCCATAAATAAATAAATTTATATAAAAAAAATAAGTATGGTTGATAAAGAAGTATTTCAGGGATTAAGATGGTAAAGTATATCTTCCTCCCTCCAAAAACTTTATGAAATTCCAGAAATTGATTTGGTTTTGTTTTTTGCAATTAAATGAATCCTGACATTAGAAAGCAAGTAGAAAAGATAATGTCCTTAAACCAGAAATGTGGAAGAATTCCTGATAGTGAGAAGATTTGATTGGAGCTGTGGAGATGTTAGACTGTAGGAAACCTTGAGAAGGAGGAAATGGTGTAAGGGAAGAAGCGAGAAGTGGAAAAAGAATACGGAAGACAAATGGAAAAGGAAAAAGGCTCGTGTGGGGAGAGTTGGAAGGGCCGAAAGGAAGAGCAAGGGCTGGGGAGAGGGGAAAGGGTGGGGACAGTGAGAAGACAGAGGGAGGCTGATTAAGACGGATGTGACAGCTTCTCTAACAGCTGGAGCAGCAACAGAACTCTAGCCTCACGGGCCACAGTCAGGAGCAAAGGGGCCCTGAATACACTGAATAGTGGCCCTTAAAGATATTAGGTCCCAGTGCCTGGAACCTGTACATGTTACCTCATATGGAAAAAAATGGTCTTTGCAAATACAGTTAAATGAAGGATCATTAGATGGGGAAATTATCTGGGATTATCCTGGTGTTCCCTAAATGCATCACAAGTGTCCCTACAGGAGAAAGGCAGAGGGAGATTTGACACATCGACGGAAGAAGAGAAGACAATGTGACCACAGAGGCAGAGACTGCAGAATGTAAATCCAGAATTTCTATTGTTCCTCAAGAAGAAATTCTAGAAGGAGAGAAGGAAATTATAAAAAAAATAATAATAATCTCCTAGAGCTGAAGAAAGAAAAATACCTTTAAGTTAAATGGGCCTTTGAACATCAAGCAAGATAAAAACAAATAATAATAAAAGACTCGCCCCTATATACATTACGGTGAAATTTCAGAAAAAAAGAAAAAAATAGTAATTTGAAAATATACAGCTCAAGTAGTTTTACCTAAAAAGGTTAAAATTCTGATTGTCATTAGTTTTCACTGACAACATCGTAGTCTAGAAGACAGTGCATCTAGAAGGAAAAGATTACAAACTCAGAAACTTGTACCTAAGTAAACTAGCACTCAAATGTTTTCTAACATGTAAGAAATCAGAAGCTTTACCATCCACAGGGTCCCTTTGATTGTCTTGAAGATGTACCACAGGAAAATTACCAAAGAATCTATGCTAGAGGAAGGTGACATACAAGGAGAGGGAAACAAGTAACAATAAAACATAAGGTCAATTTTACCAATTAATGAGTTACCTAAATATTTTTAGTAAGAATTTGGAACTGAAATCCCCAAAACACCATTACATGGAAGGTTAAGAGGTAGGGCTGGAGGACAGAGTAAACCATGCTAAAGTTTTTCTCTTGTTCAGAGGGAAGACATAAACACCAATTAACTCAAGATGTGGCTGGAAAAAATATACCTTCATATGTATGAGTTAAGATTTAAAGATAAACATCAGAAAATGTAAATAAGATATATAACTGTGAAACTACACTAAAGTTGAAACCAAGTAAATTCAATCCACTAAGGAAAGCCAAAGTTTGGAAAAAGGAAAAAAACACATGCAGTAAGTAAGAGATATAATACACTGGCATATAAATATTCAGTAAATAACTATAAATGAGTTAAATCCATTTATGAAAAAAGCAAATATTTTAAAATAACAAACATTTAATAGAACATAATAATATTCAGTATGCATGAAAAATAGGGTGACATAGGCAACACAGAACCAAGAGAAATATTTTTAAGATGGCATAAACTTTAGCCAAGTTAAAATGCTGATGAGAGGGAATGGATACAGGGAAATGAGATGAGAAAGGAGGCAACGCATAGACTGATGTCTCTGAAAGCTAGGAGAGATTGGATCCAAAGTCAGATGGAGGGATTCCCCTCAAAGAAGAAGAAAAAAGCCTCCTGACTATTCAGAGTTACAAGCTGCGATTGGAGTCAATAACCAAGATTTTTCTAGTATCACCATGCTGGGAGGGTTCTTTATAATAATATATCTTCTCATCAGAACATAATGAATGTTTATTATTAAGAAGTTAAAAAAGACAAATATTACAAAGGAAAATATAAATATTTCCTAAAGCTCCATCTTTCATCCACTGTTATTTTAAGTAAAAATCAATGTAATTCAATTTTTTTTTTTTTAATGATCAAAGTTGCTAAATACTACCCTTCTTTTGATTTCTTTATGTATCATCTTTCCACTGAATAATTAAGAATACAGCTGTTCTGATGGAACAAGAGCCATAATTTAATATTAATAAATCTTAACTCTGCTTGGGTTATTCAAGATTATTAAAAAGTATAATTCCTGCTCAGCCCACAAGATCTCTTCCAATCCCACAGATATATCAGGCCCCTGCTGAGATAGTTCTCTCTCTCTCTCTAGAACAGAGATCAGTCCAAAGAGGTATGAGTTCAGAAACAAGTCTTCCCACCCTGGAGGTCTCATGACAAGAACATATGTCTCAAGGAAAAATCAGTCTTAAATGAACATCAGTGATAGATAGTGATCAAGAATATGAACTCAGGAGCTGAACCCCTTGGCTTTAAATCCAAACTCTACTGATCCAAGTCCTTGTTGAGTGTGAAAGTTCATATTTATATTAGCAAAGATCTATTGAATTCCTACTCTGTGCCAGGCCTGTACTAAATGTTTTTATGGGCTAGGTCTTTATCTGTTCATTCATTCAAGAAATATTTTTCATCTCTTCTTTGTATTAAGAACCATTAGGTCTGGGAATATTAGAGTGAACAAAATTAGGGATTGTCTCTAGTCTACTAGAATCTGTTATCTAAGAAGGGAGAAAATCAATAATCAAATAATCTCTCTTTTAATTCTCAGAACAGCTCTGTAAGTAAGGCACCATTATATCACTTTGCAAAGGAGGTGTCAAAAGAGCCCAAGGTCCCAGCTAGTTAATAGCTGAGTCTAGCTCCAGAGCCCACCCTCTTTACCACTTCCCTATACTGCTGACGGTGGTGGGTGTCAGAGCCTCAAGTTTCTTCAATACCTGGTTGGTAGGGGGCCTTTTGCCAACCTCTCTGAAGTCCCTGCCCTTGGGATCCCCTGGACTCATACTGCCTGCACTCTAGACCTGACACTACTCATGAGCTACTATCTGGAAGCCCAATCAAGTGGCCAAGCCTTCAGCAGAGTTTGACCAGATTTTCTGTTCAATCCCTATCTTACTCAGCATAGGAGAACTCCAAAAATGAGGCTACATTTGAGTAGCAGTTGGCGTCTTTTTCAAGATTCAAAATAAGGAAATATCACCTTATATGTTTTCCTTTTGATTCATCCATATCTTTTAGGACCTTCTCTCAACAGCTCTGCCTCCTTCCTAGCTGAGGCTGAGCTTCATCTGCTACATCCTATTGTGGTCACTTCTGGTTACCACATACCTGTCCCACTATTCTGGAGGATCTTTTGACTGGACACTCTCTGGGAAACACAGCAATAAGAAAAGACCATTACCCTCAAAGCTCTTCCCTCTGTCGTTTTCATTCAGCACACATTATACCCAGCCTGCATGGCTGGCATGCACCCAAATTCTACAGGATCATAAACTTTGAAGGACCCAGGCCTTGGTTAAATCCTGCCTCTGCTATGTATCTGCTCTATGACATGACCCTGGACTGGTTCCTTAGACATTCTGACCTTCAGTTTATCATGTATAATGTTCAGATCAATCTTATAGCTCCCAACAGATATGGTAATCATGAATAATCAAAGAGATACACTAAATTAAATGCTAACGTGGTGCTTGACAAAGAACATGCTCAATAAACATTATCATTATTATAATATTACCATCATTATTACTATTATTTATGTTGGTCATTTAGATCTTTAAACCTGAAAACAGTGTTCTCAGTGGTGGTTTGGCACCAGAGAAAATCACTCTTTCTCTCACAGAAGGCCTTTTTAACTCATAATATAGCCGAAATGCGGTCACTTTTTCCCCAGCTTTATTCAGGTAGAATTGACAAAACTGAGATATTTAAAGTGGACCATGTGGCTATATGATGTACATATACATTGTAGAAGGATTCCCCTCCTTGGGTTAATTAACACACCCATCAGAAAATGTGGTCACTTTTAAATAAAACAGAAATGTAAATATATTGAATAAAACATGTCTCTCATTCATTCTGAACGTTATTGCTTGAAGGCAAACAGGTATAATTTGAGGATGAAAAGAAACATGAGTATGAGAAGGAGACGAATGTGGCACTTTTATAAGGCCTTCCTACTCAAAGTGTGGTCCACCGACCAGCAGCATCAGCATCACCTGGGAAAAGCATAATCCCAGGCCTCACACTAGACCTGCTGAGTCAGAATCTGCATTTTATAAAAAGTCTCATGGTAATGCCTACAACACACTAAAGTATGTACTTTGGAGCATTTTCCTGCGCTTAAAGCTGGTGGTGTACTCTTTATGAAGTCAATTTTCACTTCTGAAATTCTGGATTCTCTTTTCCTAGATCTGTGTTTCACTAGCATAACTTTTATACTAACCAGCAACAAATTAAGGTGTTTTTCAAAATTTACACATCAAAATAAAATGTAATGCTGGTGAGGAGGACTAGAGGAACAGAGACAGAGAGGAACAGGTCAAGACATTTTTCTGAGTTTACCAGAGCATAAGTCTCAGAGGTCACTCACTGTGCCTGGGCCCTGGTTGCAGAACAGGCTAGCGGTGGGGCTGAGATTTCAGTCAGGTTGGATTTCATCTAGAGCCTGTGTTCTGTCTCCTAAATCCTATAGCGGCAATTTCCATGTGGCCAAGAAAAGATGATCCAAAAAGGAGGATCTTTATAAGCCAGGTGATGCTCCAGGCCTGAGTCAGCTGGATTACTTTTACTAAATCTTAAAGAAAAGACCATAAGTCTTCAAATCTTTGAGTCAGTTTCACCTGCAGGTCTCACTAGTGAGAAGAACTGGGGGCAAATATTCCCTGTCATAGAGTCTAATAGTAGAGGCAGATTGTAACCATGATGCTCTCAGTGCAGACAGACACTGGGCTGTGTTTCTCACATGACATGAGTGATCGTTAACGACAACATATGAACTTGCGGGCACTAATTTTAGGCCTGGCCCTGCCCTACACACTTTGTACACATAAGGGCATTTAATCACCAAAACTGCCCTTATAATTATCTCATTATTAACCCATTATTTTTAATAGCACATTAATAGTAGTATTAGTAGTTATATAGATGGGGCAGTAGAATTTACAGAGGCTAAATAAATTACCTAAACTGAAAGACAGTAACTCAACATTGGTTAGTCGAGGGCCCCAGTCTAGACTCATGTCTTTTCTGCTTACAAGGTTTCCTCACCTGGTGACCTTGGGGAGTGCAATGGAAAGACCACAGGATTTGGTCCAAGGCCTGAGTTCAAATTCTACTAACACCATCTACGAGCTGGTGGACAGCGTCACACAGAACCAAGATCGTAAAGGCTTTCTCAGGCCAGGGTTCAATGTTCAGTCCACTCAGAGGCCAAATGTTCAAAAATGGGTAGGTTAGTAAACCTTCCCTGAGTAAGATTCCGTACTGTGAGTTATGACAAGGCTCAATTCTACTGAATCCTGCATGGTCATCATCGATGGGAGCAAGTAAAGGCAGCATAATAAATATAGGAAGTGCAAAGGTGTTCTCGTAAATAGAGAACTTGGATTGGATCTAGTGCCAAGACCTATTTTGTTGCTCAAAGTGAAAAGAAATTAAAAATAAGAATGTCCGGGGCTTCCCTGGTGGCACAGTGGTTGAGAGTCCGCCTGCCGATGCAGGGGACACGGGTTCATGCCCCGGTCCAGGAAGATCCCACATGCCGCGGAGCGGCTGGGCCTGTGAGCCATGGCCGCTAAGCCTGCGCGTCCCGAGCCTCTGCTCCGCAACGGGAGAGGCCACAGCAGTGAGAGGCCCACGTACTGCAAACAAACAAACAAACAAACAAAAAATGTCCAAATAACCCAAATTTCCTGTTTCTCTTAAGGAAATCTGTCAATGCTGGGACCACATTCTGATGGGACAAGCAAATTATGCTGGCTTTGGTTCATCACTGTAGATTCCAGCTTGGCACTGTCCCCTTCACTCTCTGTTTTGTGTGTGCGTGGTGTGTTTTTTTGTTTTGTCTTGTTTTTTGTTTTTGTTTTTTGGCCATACCCTGCAGCTTGCGGGATCTTAGTTCCCCAACCAGGGATTGAACCCAGTGCGACAGCAGCAAAAGTGCCAAGTCCTAACTACTGGACCACCATGGAACTGCCACTCTGTTCTCTGACACCTGCCTGATTCACCCACTTACATCAGGGAGGTAACTGAATTTGCAACCCAGGCCATAAACAAGAGAACTCAGATAGCCAATTCAGGGCTAGCTGGAGTGAGGTTCCTCCTCCCCACCCACTCTAGAACCCAGGCTCAGGAGACCAAAGTCCTTGGTCTATAATGGGCATGTCATATAATCAAAATGTAACACATTTATCATTTCGTTTTCAAAGAGTGACTGCTGGAATTATATTTTCCATGTAAAACAATAACACAATTCTTAGCTGATCAGCAAATAAATAAGAGAAAACAGCTTTGTAATTATTTTGACAGTGGTTGGACTCAAAAAAAAACCCATCAACCCCATTTCAAGAGAGAGAGCACTAAGCAGAACTGGGCAAATATTTCACCTGAGTCTAGTCCAAACACATGCTACCTCGAAGTTGACTCCTATAATGAAAATCTGTCGTTTGCAAATGACTCATCATGTGAAAACTCTGCTGATGATGTCGGAGATGAGGGTGATACATGTGAAAATGAAATCAATCATTATGAAGATGAAGATCAGCAGAGTCCATCACAGCCAAGCTGCCTGATAATAATGAAAGTAGGGAACAGACGGGGCTCAAGAAAATCATGGAAGTGCAGGAAATGTCAGTGATAATCGCGAATCAGTAACTATTGCTAGAAATGGAAAAACAAGAGTAGGCAGACAATGGAAGAAACATTGTCAGGAAACAACCGCATCCATTGCTACCTCCCCAGACCAAGCCAGCAATCTCTCTCCCCTGAATTATAACAATGAACTACACATTTGCCTGTTCCCTACAGGATGTTAACCTCACAGCAGCCAGAATAATCCCATTAGAACACAAATCACACTGAGGCACCCATCTAATCAGAATCTTCTGCTGGCATTCATGTCACTTGTTCATAAAAGCCAACATTCTGACATGACCTAAGACACCTGAATGACTGGGCCCCCCATGACCTGACTCACCTTCATGTACTCCAGGCACATCAATCAGATACACAGTTTCTGAAACGCCAGCCGTGCTTCCTTCCCAGGGCACTGACACGTGCTGTTCCGTTCTTCTGGAATTTGCTTTCCTCAAGCAACCTCAGAACTTATTCCTCACTTCCTTCTGGTCTTTCCTTAAACGGCACGTCTCAGTGCAGTGCCCCCTAGCCAACCTGTCTGAAATTACAATCCTCTTCCCAAACACGCTACCCTACTTTCTTCCCTCCTTCACTTTCTTCTTAGCATATCACTCTCTCAAACACAAATATCTTAGCCAAGCATCTGGTTTGCTGTCTGCCTCACTAGTTAGACTGCAAACTCCGGGAGGTCAGGAAGTTTTGCCTATTTTGTGGTCTGTGGTATCCCAAGTACCAGAAGAGTGTCTGGGGTGTAGTAGGTGCTCAATAAATATTTGTTGGATACATGACTATAATTCAGAGATAAGCAGGAAAGGAATGATGATAACACCACATTAAAAGGATTTGTTAAATTTACCACCTAGAAATATGTCCAGATAATAGCACCCTCCCCTTCCAAGAGGACTTGTAAAGGTGGTGAGACAACACCAGTCTTCTCCCAAGTGAACAGATAAAATACAGGTTATTGAACCACTAGAGCAAAGAACTAGGATGGGAATGGAGGCATCCTGGCCACCCTCACCCCCTCCCCTCTGCAGTAGGTATATGGTGAGTCGTAGCCTGAAATCACCAGTCCCCCCTTCTTCATCAAGAATCAAAATGGACTGATTTGCAATTCCATTGAACAGACATTTACTGAATTGAGCTTGCAAAGACATTAAGGCTCTGATGTGGCAGAAGAAAAACTGTTAAGTTAGTTAGTCTTGGAAGGAGTTTTTCTTCCACTCATTTGTGAAGATTAATGACAAATATTGGGCATGAATCTGATTGTACTGTATTGGCACACATCTTCTGTAAAAACCATTAATGGTGGGCTTCCTTGGTCGTGCAATGGTTGGGAGTCCGCCTGCCGATGCAGGGGACACGGGTTCACGTCCCGGTCTAGGAGGATCCCACGTGCCGCGGAGCGGCTGGGCCTGTGAGCCATGGCCACGGAGCCTGCGCGTCCGGAGCCTGTGCTCCACAACGGGAGAGGCCACAGCAGTGAGAGGCCCGCATACCGCAAAAAAATAAATAAATAAATAAAAAATAACAGTAATTTGGCAATATGTGATGCTTATCTGCAAAACTATAGCAAGAACAAAGGTTAAAAAGTAGAAAATGGTGCATTTGCAAGAAGTCCATTCTCAAAATGTATTATCTACATCTGGGCAAGTCCCCCTCCTCTATCTAGGAAATGGAGTCTCTAACAAGGTAGATCCCTGTCAAGATAGGTACATGGGCCAGAGAGGGGGGACCACATGAGCTGATTCACCTCAGAGAGCCGTATATCGAAATTGGTAAGTATGATTATCATTATCCTTTCTTGTTCCTTCAACTCAGAGGAGATATCTTAATGGTTCAGGAAGCCCTCCTGATAAATCAAGCTTGTGACTGTGCACAATATGTTTGCTTCCACAGTACTCTCTATAGCAGTGTTTCTCAACCTCAGCACTGTTGATATTTGGGGCTGGAAATTTTTTTGCTGTGGGAGGGCTGTCCTGTGGACGGTAAGATGTTTAGCAGCATCCCTGACCTCTACCCACTAGATGCCAGTAGCACTACCCCAAACACAATCAAAAATATCTCCAGATACTGCCAAATATTCCCTAGAGGACAGAATCATCTTCAGTTGAGAACTACTGCTGTAAAATGATCTTTCCATAAATTGAATTATATTTTCACCACCTACAGTTAAAAATAATACATGATTAAGTTTTATAAATGTATACATATGGTATATTTGATAGCCACCCGTTCCTCCCCTTACGCATTACTTCCACCATAATTCAGGCTCTTGGGAGCTCTGTCCTAATCAGGGGGGAAATTAGATTGCCAGAAATAGAAATCCAACTCAGCTGGACAAAGTGAAGAAGTGTGTCTTAAGTAGGCAGAAAAATTTCTCAGACCAAAGGAAACAGAGGAAGGACTTCCAGAACTTATAGGCTACACAAGCAGTCAATCACTTTCTTCTCTCCTCCTGCCCTTCCTTCTCTTTCATTTCTCCCCCACTATCATTTGTCCTCCACGTAGCAGTAAGAGTGATTCCTTTAAAATATAAATCTGGTCATGTTATTCCGTGGTTTTCCATCATGCTTCGAATAAAATCTCAAGTTCATACCATGATCCCAAGACACACCTAATCTGTTCTCTGACCGCATCTTGCCACTTTCTCCCTCTCTGTCTTCTCTAACCACAAAAGCCTTCTTGCCACTCCGAACACACTCACACCTAACAGCTCTTGAACTTCTCCTCTGCCTGCAGTGTTCTTTCTCCAGATATCCATGTGGCTTACTCCTTCACTTCATTCAAGTCCCTGCTGAAATAGGACATTTTCAGAGAGGACTTCTGTGGCTATCATATCCAAAAGAGCAACCCTCCCCACATTAGTCTCTGTATCCTTAGTCTGTTTTTCTTCCTCCGTAACTCTTAACTCTATAACGTAAATTCTGGCAATGTTATTTGTTTATTGTCTCTCCCTCACCTCCATAAAGCAAATTCCAGGAGATGAGGCCATTTCACTCTCACATCTCCAAAGCCTAGAACCACAGAGGCTGGGACTTCTCAATCAATATTTGTCAAATGAATGAATAGATATATCATTCTTCATTCTCAGAAGATGGACTCCTATGTTCAACACCCTTACAGGTAGTTCATCAAAGATATTCTAAAATGTCAGCTTAGGACCCTGACTTTATGAGAATCTCCAATTTGGGATCCACATCAGTTAACTAATCCAGTGTCTGTATCATTCTAAATTTGGGGAGAGAAACTATCTGATCTGGCCAATTTGTTTGGCTGCCCACTTCTTGTCCAACCAGCTGGAGTCAGAGAGCAAGGCTTCTAGGGCTAAATCTTCTAAGCCATAAACAGGGCAGATTCTCTAAGAAATGGGGTGTGGAAGGAGCTTAGGTATTTTGGGGTATTTTCAGCCAGTCCACTGTCATACTCTAAGAGCTTCCTGACTGATCTTTCTCAAGGAGCCAGGGAATGAAGCTCCTTCACAGAGTCTAAAACTCAGAGTCATGTTGGCAGGGCACAGCAGCTAAGGTAATACTAAGGCCAACAACTGTGGCAAGTGGGTACTAACCCCGACCCACCACCACTACCTTCAGATTATTACTAGGAGTTTTAATCTTGAAATCAAAGAAAGATGCCAAGATCAAAGTCAAAAGAGTCTAATTAAGGAGAATATAATTAGTCTCAAAGACCAAGAAAGCAAGCAGAAAGTATGTCCAAACGTGCAATCAGACAGGGTCTAGGCTGAAGTGTGGTTGGATGTACGTACGTATGGGAATGGGCTGTGGGGGAGAAGGGAATACTGACACTCAGATAGGGAGACTTAAGCCTATGGGTTGAATATGAAGAAACAGGTAGGAAGTAGAAGTCTTACCTATCATTTGATAAGGGAGTCTTTCATAAAAGCATGGGCAGAACAAGGTTGCTTAGCAGCAGCATGATGAGGACCTAACTCTGATCTCTGGAGGGGATGTCTGTACACTGCCTTGGTCTTACATGTCTTTCCTGGTGTGAGAAGGTATGTGAAGGCTGATCTTAGCAAAAGTCAGTGATGTGGCTGGGCACCAGGCCCAGAGGATTTCTCATGGTCCTAATAACCAGCTTCCATCATGAGTCAATTCATCATGTATACTATTTCTACATTAATGTTATTAAAATGACACTTAAGGCATGTCACCCCTTTGTTCAGAAGCCATGAGTGACTCACTGACGCCTACTGGATGAAGTACAAATGTTTCAACCCTGCACTTACCATCTTCCATGATTTATACTAAAGAGCTTATTGTACAAGAACCAAAGAACACAAAACTGAGTGTTATGTGTTAAATTGTGCCCCCTGCCCCCCAAAAAATGATATCTTGATAGTCCTAACCCTCAGTACCTCAGAACCTGACCTCATTTGGAAAAAGGGTTTTTGCAGATTTAACCAAGTTAATAACAGGTCATTTAAATGAGCGCTAATTTAATGTGACTGGTGTTCTTATTAAAAAGGGAGATTTAGACACACACACAGCACAGAGGGAAGACTATGTGAAGACACAAGGGGGGAAAATGGTCACGTCATGACAGAGACAAAGGTTGGATTGATGCATCTGCTCAACCAAGGAACACCATGGATTGCCGGCCATCATCAAAAGCTAGAAAAGGCAAGGAAGGATTCTCCGTAGAGTCATCAGAGAATTTCACACTCACAGCCTCCAGATCTATGATAGCATTAATTTCTGTTGTTTTACGCTACCCAACTCATGATACATTCATCCCTCGGTATCAGCAGGGGATTGGTTCCAGGACCCCATGGATACCAAAATCTACAGATACTCAAGCTCCTTATATAAAATGGCAGAGTACAGTTGGTCTTCCATATCCAGGAGATTCACTTCTGAATTTCAACCCACAGTTGGTTGAATCTTCAGATGCAGAACTGTGGATAGAGAGACCTGACTGTACTTTGTTGCAGCAGCCCTAGGAAACTAATACAGCAGGGAAATAATGCAACAGGATTTTTGTTGTTGTTTAATTTCACATGGCAGTAGAGTGACCAGTTGCCCCAGTTTGCCCAGAACTGAGGGGTTTTTCTCAGGAACTTTCAGTGCTAACACTGGGAAAGTCCCAGGGAAACTGGGACAAATTTGTCACTTGTAGGCAGAATTCCAGGGAGAAAGTAGACCAGTTTGCATAAAGAACCAGGAAGGTCCTCTTCTTAAGAGTCAAAGTTAGAACTGTCAGGGTAGGACTTGGTGGCCTCGACCAAGGCATAATGGCAAGAAAGGGCAAAGATACCCCAAAGATAAACTTAACATGAAGGTCTATAAATTAAAATTGGTAAACTAGTCCCCACAGGGACTGAATTAGGAGAGAGATAAAAAGAAAACAGTATTTCCATCTTGGAGACATGGTGAGAAATAGAAATTGTCCATACCTGGTCCTCCTTGGGCAGATTCACCAAACTTTCCCCAGAAGTGAGTACTTTTTAAAATTTTATATTTGTTTATAGGATAGGTAGAAAGATATCTTGTTTTAATGTGAATTTCTTTCTTATTAGGGTGGAACATTTTCAAATGTTCACTAGTCCTTTCTGTCTCCTCTGTTGTGAGTGAAGTATTTGATTTTTGCCCATTTTCCCCCATAGGTCTTAGTTTTTAAAAATTGGTTTGCATGAACTCTTCAATAGCAAATATATTTACATCTTTTGTGCCATATATATTGCACGTATATATCCATGTTTAAGCTATGCCTTTTAATAGTATGCCTTGTGTTACTTTTTAAAGTACAGAAATTTTATTTAAATTGTTGATGTTTCCTTTATGATTTCAATCATTTTTTTTTAAGTTTAGAGAGTCCTTGCCCACACAGAGAGAAAATTTAAATGGTTTTTAATTCTTTAATAGAAAGTGTTAATATTTTATCTCTGGAAATAGGGACCCATCCAGTTAAAATACTTATCTTTCCATTTTATTATTATTTTTTAACATCTTTATTGGAGTATAATTGCTTTACAACAGTGTGTTAGTTTCTGCTGTATCACAAAGTGAATCAGCTATACATATACATACATCCCCATATCGTCTCCCTCTTGCGTCTCCCTCCCACCCTCCCTATCCTACCCCTCTAGGTGGACACAAAGCACCAAGCTGGTCCCCCTGTGCTATGCGGCTGCTTCCCACAATCTATCTATTTTACATTCGGTAGTGTATATATGTCCATGCCACTTCGTCCCAGCTTACATTCCCCCTCCCCATGTCCTCAAGTCCATTCACTACGTCTGCGTCTTTATGCCTGTCCTGCCCCTAGGTTCTTCAGAACCTTTTTTTTTTTTTTTAAGATTCCATATATATGTGTTAGCATACAGCATTTGTCTTTCTCTTTCTGACTTACTTCACTCTGTATGACAGACTCTAGGTCCATCCACCTCACTACAAATAACTCAATTCCGTTTCTTTTTATCGCTGCATATTGCATATATGTGCCACATCTTCTTTATCCATTCATCTGTCGATGGACATTTAGGTTGCATCCATGTCCTGACTATTGTAAATAGTGCTGCAATGAATATTGTGGTACGTGACTCTTTTTGAATTATGCTTTTCTCTGGGTATATGCCCAGTAGTGGGATTGCTGGGTCATATGGTTGTTCTATACTGGCACAAAAGCAGAAATATAGATCAGTGGAACAGGAGAGAAAGCCCAGAGATAAACCCACACACATATGGTCACCTTATCTTTGATAAAGGAGGCAATGGAGAAAAGACAGCCTCTTCAGTAAGTGGTGCTGGGAAAACTGGGCAGCCACATGTAAAAGAATGAAATTAGAGGGCTTCCCTGGTGGTGCAGTGGTTGAGGGTCCGCCTGCCGATGCAGGGGATGCGGGTTCGTGCCCCAGTCTGGGAAGATCCCACATGCCGTGGAGTGGCTGGGCCCGTGAGCCATGGCCGCTGAGCCTGCGCGTCCGAAGCCTGTGCTCCGCAACGGGAGAGGCCACAACAGTGAGAGGCCTGCGTACCACAAAAAAATAAATAAATAAAAATTAAAAAAAAAAAAGAATGAAATTAGAACACTCCCTAACACCATACACAAAAATAAACTCAAAATGGATTAAAGACCTAAACGCAAGGCCAAACACTATCAAACTCTTAGAGGAAAACATAGGCAGAACGCTCTATGACACAAATGACAGCAGGATCCTTTTTGACCCACCTCCTAGAGAAAGGGAAATAAAAACAAAAATAAACAAACGGGACCTAATGAAACTTAAAAGCTTTTGCACAGCAAAGGAAACCATAAACAAGACGAAAAGACAACCCTCAGTGTGGAGAAAAGGGAACCCTCTTGCACTGTTGGTGGGAATGTAAATTGATACAGCCACTATGGAGAACAGTATGGAGGTCCCTTAAAAAACTAAAAATAGAACTACCATTTTATTATAATAAAAAGTTGTGTCGTGTCCTTACTTATTCTATTAAGTAGCTCTCACTCTTCCTTCCTGTGGCTGGCACAACATAAACCAGGGACTGGATTAGGGTAAGGGGAGTGAGGCGTTTGGAGCACAAAGTTTAAGGAGGCTTCACTCTCAGACGTGGAAGGATGGGAGGATTAATAGTTAATTAACGAATTATCGTGTTTGAAAACATGCCTGTGACACTGAAAACCTGAAAGAATGACACAGGGAGAATGCTACTGAAAATAAGAGGAGTAAGAGAATAAGCCAACTTTCAAAAATGCTACCAGAAAATCAACTATACTCCAATAAAAATTTTAAAAAAATAAAAAGTAAAAAGCTTCTACTATTTTAAAAAAAACTGTATCAGAAATAAAATTGAGGGGAATCTTCAGATGGTGGGGTTGTGAGGATGAATTGGAATACGATTACTTCCTTGTTAATGGATGCAAGAGATACTGGAAAATCACACTAAACATCGCTTGCTTATCATTCTGTACATATAGAATAAACTTTTTAGGGATATATTTCACTATATGCTATATTTCACATTTTTGGTAAGTGATAGCTTTGGCTAGAAGAGAGCAAAGGCACTGTGACTCAAAACACCAAAAGTCAAGATTCATAATGGAATACAGTCCATACTTTATCCCTTCCTTACTAACAGAAGAATAATCATCAGGCAACAAAAACTCAGGCCTCCCATGGATTGCAATCGCTCTCTGTCCTTCCACATCTAGTCTCCCAAATGCCGACATGGACTTGAGAGAGCTGGCTGTGAGTTTCCGTCCACTCTTCCCTCTCCACCTGCATCACATCCTCCTTCTGGGAGTTTCCTTTAAAGTTAGAGCTTAAGGGCTCCTATGATCTTCCACATTCAGGAGTCCAGAGTTCACCTTTTAAAGGAGGAATGATTATATAGCATCTTTTATTTTTATTATGATTTATATAATTTATCTAATTATTAGTTAACATGTATAGGGCAGTATTCATAGATTTGATGTGTTATATGTTCACTATCTGGGATTGTGGCTCATGTTTTTTTCATCTTCCATTAAATTCCCCTGAAAATAATTCTCATGTTTTCTGCTTAGGTACCCTCAGCCTCTATCAAGGACTAAATAATTCCCATTGATAATTTTTTTCTTTACTATAAACAGCATTTTCCTGTCATGTAACTTTGTCATATAGGAGAGACCAAATCACTCCCTGCATATTTTTCTAGAATACAACCTTGGCATATACTGAAATTTTCTAGCTTTACAGAGTACTCTGGGCCAATACTGTGTTGGGTGCTGGGAATTTGGGTTAACAAGACAGACCGACATGATATTCACCATGAGGAAGAGTTCCAAACTAAGAGTTTAGAATATGTTTTAGTGAATACCTTCCCTTTCCTGGCCTAGCAGTCCTGCCTACCAGCACCGTGGCACTTAGTTTGGAGACAGGAATGATCCACAGGCTCCTAGAAAATTTGGTGTGGTGCAAACAAGCTGACCTCTATTGTTTCCTGGCAGGAAGGAGTGTGTAAAACAACTCAAGCAACAATTTCCAAGAGAGATGCAAGACATTGCTGATATTGTCAACACCTTGTTGATTAACTTTCTTTGGAAGAGCG
>NW_006785484.1:93193-105221 GCF_000442215.2 Lipotes vexillifer | reverse complement strand
AGAGCGTCTATAGCAACTAATCAATAACAGGGCCAAATCTTCTCTCTATTACTGACTCTTTGGTTGATTGAAGTTTAAAGAAAAAAACAAAAAACTTATGTTTATGTAATTTTTAACAACTACCAGAACAAATCCTGAGTTAATGTTTGACAATCCAAATCCCTTTACAGGCCTCCTAGGGATTGCAAGTTGTTTATTGATCAAATCCTTGTGTTTGGCAAGTGACTTTCTCTATGAAATAGGGGGGAGAAATTCCAACAGTTTGAATGAGTTAGTCTTTTCTTCCAAGGCCAATAAAAAAATAATTTATACAGGATAATTATATGTGAATCAACAAGTATGACAGTGAGACATCTTCACAGGAGAAAATCTAAATATTTGTCCAATTAAAAATAGTTAAACTGATTTCCTGTCTGTTAAAGAAAAAAGTAAACAAGAGACATAGTACATTAATCCTAAAAAGAATGGCTTGAAAATGAAGATTTAAAATCTTCCCTGAGAAAAGGAATGAAATATGAAGATTTTCACCTATTTTTTCTTTAAAATGACAACATACGTTGAAATTACACATTTATAGACATGTACAACTTGAACGACTGGACAATTCTTCATTGAATTTTGTTCATTAACTACTACTTTTAGGCAGCAGCAGCACCAAAATAATCAATAACCTATACAGCACCAGCAGCAACCAATGAAAACAGGCACTCCCGTGCAAGCATTAACCCTTTAGCTGCTTGACTACTAGGGAGTCTTAGGATAGGCGCTTAGGTGGCGAGGATAGGGTAGGGACATTCAGAGGGGCTTAGGAAAGGACATATATACAAACTGGTGTGGCAATGCCAATCATCCTTGTTGAATATCAACTCTACTTTAAGTTCAAGTTCAAACCTCATTACAAAGGATATCACAGAACCATCCAAATTCTTTCGCCGTGATATTCTGTCTTAAGTGATTCTGTATTACCATAATCCTAATTACACACTTTTGGTTTAAAGGTGAAGGAAAGGAAATAACTGAGGTGCAGCCCCTTTTAATGTCAATGAGGAAATGCAAAAAAGAGAAACAAGACAGTTTAATACCATGTACTCGTCGGCACTACCTCTTGCTTTTTCGAGCTCTTAAATCTTTTGGTGGGCTGCATTTAGTTTGGATGGTATATTAGTCAGGGTTCTTCAGAGAAACAGAACCAATGGGATATAAAGAAAGAGAAAGAGAGAGATTTATTTTAAGAAGTTTGCTCACACGATTGTTGGGGCTGAGAATTCCAAAAAATGTGTAGGGCAGTCTGGCAGGAAATTCAGATAAGAGTTGATGTGCAGTCTGTAGTCTAAATTTGCAGGGCATGCCAGCAGGTGGAAAACCCAGGCAGGGTTTCAATGTTACAGTCTTGAGACAGAATAGCTTCTCCCCCTGGAAACCTCAGACTTTCCTTTTAAGGCCTTTGACTGATTGGATGAGGACCACCCACATTATGGATGGTAATCTGCTTTACTTAAAGTCATCTGATTGTAAACTGTAATCACATCCACAAATATAGATGCTAGGAATTCACAGCAATATCTAGACTAGAATTTGACCAAAATCTGGGCACCATAGCCTAGCCAAGTTGACACATAAGATTAATCATCACAGATGGGTATTTTGGAAGTTTAATAGTAGGCAGGATGATGGAGATGCTACTACATGGCAAAACCAAAAGCCCATGACTAATTCTGTATCTTTAAGCATGAACTCTACTCCAGGCCCAGGGCCAAGCACAACTTTCATGTATACCTCACAATAGCCCAATGGGATAAATAGTGATTATTCAACTTTGTACATGACCAAACAATGGTTTAGAGAGATTAGGCTGCTTGCTATACTAGTCTCCTACTACTGCTGTAACAAATTAATACAAACCTAGTGGCTTAGAGCAACACAAATTCATTATCTTACAGTTCTGGAAGTCAAAATCCAAAATGGGTCCTACTGGGCTAGAATGAAGGTGTTAGCAGGGCTGCATTCCTTTGGAAGGCTCTAAGGGAGAACACATATCCTTACCTTTTCCAACTTCTAGAGTCTGCCTGCATTCCTTGGCTTGTGGCCTCTTCCTACATCTTCAAAGTCAACAGCATAGCATCTTCCAATCTCTCTCTCTGACTCTGATACCCTTCTTGTGATGATACTGGGCCCACCCAGATAATCCAGGATATTCCACCTCAAGAACTTAATCATATCTACAAAGTCCCTTTTGCCAGGAAAGGTAACATACTCACAGGTTTCAGGGATTAGGACACCAGCACCTTTGGGGGATCCATTAGCCCGCCTGCCACACTTGGTCAATCTCACAAAGCTAGTAGTGGTGGAGCCTGGATTCAAATCCAGTTCTGTCTGACTCCAGAGCCTACACTCTGGACCATGGTAGCATTTCACCTCTCACAAATAGCACACAAACTGAATTAAATCATCAAGGTGATTATTTATTTCATAAGCAGGGGTAGAGACCATCAAAAGCATCGGTCATCGAGAATTGTAAGCAGATTAACAAAGTACTGTTCAATAAGTTATCCAAAGGCACAAGGAAATGCTTTGTTATAAAGAATGTTTCAACATCATGGGATTATACTTTTACGAACAATTGAAAAAGTGAGTTCTTCAGGCTTCCAACACTAAAATGAAGCTTCTCTGATCACGCAGATTAGCTATAAAGCCAAATTTGGAAGAGATTGAATTAAAGACAGTTTTTTTGTCAGAAGAAAGAAGGGAGATGAATAAGGACACGTTAATGCCAAAGTTATGACTATTGTCCTCACACAAAATGCCCCAAAATCTCAAGGATCAGTTTTCTAACTTGACCTGCTCTAAGAAGTCATATGGATAAAATTCGATTTGAAAGATTTGAAAAATAAGGCTTGGAATCTCCTGGCTTGTGACAGAAAGAAGAGGGATTCATTTACTCGGGCGAGGTGGGTTCACAGCAGACCTCTAAAAAAGCACGAGCAAAAGAGCCCAAGGAGAAAACTGGAAAATAATAAAACAGCCCCACAAGAACTCACTGCCCATTCTCATCTAATGGTCTTTTCACTAATTTCTCAATCAAGTTGCAAGACAACATTTAAAATAAATGACCATGGAAACAGCCTGTTCAAAGGGCATGAAACAGAGTGCCATGGGCAAGAATGCCTGTGTACAACTCAAATGCACAAAAAAACCTTACTTTTCAATAACTTGATTCCTACTTCCATTTTCTCTGCACTGAAACACATTTTGCTATTGATTTACAGATGCGATCAGCTCCAAAATACTACTTCTGTTCTTATTTTGTAGGAAGGAAGATTAAACAATAACGAAGAGAGAATTTTCATCTGCCTTCTAGGAACACTTCCAAAGAAATACTGTTTGCTGAATACTAGACACCAGTGGTTCTCAACTGGGGACATCTGCAATGCACACTTGGCAATATCTGGAGAGTCTTTTGGTTGTCACCACTCAGAAGGTGGGGACAGAGGAATGGAGGGTGCTACTGGCTTCTAGGAGGCAGAGGCCAGGGATGTTGCTAAACATCCTAAAATGCTCAGGACAGTTCCAAGTCAAAGAATTATCCAGCTCAGAATGTCAACACTGACAAAGTTGAGAAACTCTGATATATATAGTGTAGCAGATAAGGATGGGGTTCTGGAACCAGACAGCCTGTGTTCAAATTCTGGCTCTTCCCCAGGCTGGATGGAAAACTTTGAAATTTGTCTCTTCATCTCTAAAACAGATAATAAAAGCACCCACTGTGCAGGGTTCCTGCGAGGATCAAATAAATTAATCGAGGTAAGTGCTTAGCATATAGCCTGGTACAAATGATACACATGTTATTAGGTACATCATAATATAATACTAATCTCACTGACTAAAAATTATTTGTCACGTGCCTGTCTCCCTCAATTACCTCACTAAATTGTAAGCATCCTACAGGCCAGACTTGATCTTAATCATCTGTGTCACCTCAGCACCAAGCACAGGGCCTAAATAGACTTAAAACAAACTGGGAGGCCAAGACTCAACCCACTGAGAGCACTGAGTCGTTATCATTGGTGCCAACCCCAACCTGCTCAGCCTTTGCCACTTCAAGCCACACTGGCCTGATGTCTTTTGTAACTGAGGGCTTTCTCTGACCTCCAAGTCTACCCTGTCTGCAACACGGGAGGCCCAAAGTGCCAGAGAGTCAACGCCCCCTGAGGCAGCCTTCAACGAATGACTGCTAGAAACTGGTGTATAAACACCCCAGCTCCCTCACCCCTGGGGTGGATAACTCAGAGGTGTGTGTTCTACTGTCTCTGCCGGTTCCCCAGCAGGAGTACGTTCCAGGTGTCCAGAGTGGTAACTCCCTTGGTGACACACTTTCCCACCCTGGTCTCACCTTTTTACTCCCCTACCAATGTTTCTTGGCTTCACCTCCAAATAAACTACTCAACTCCAATCCTCATCTCAGAGTTGGCTCCTGGGGAAACTCCAACTAACACTCACTATAAAAGTAGGATGGATCAAGTTGCCAGGAAGGTGATGTCCCTGACTTAAGTATTTTTACGTATCACTAGGGCTCTGGCTTTACTCCTGCTCGTATTTCATCTCTCAGGGTATGTGTCCCCATCCACAAGACGGCAGGGACTGAAATGGGAAGTGGAAGAAGCATAATCCCTTTTCCAAATGATGAAATAAATAATTCTCCTCCACGTCTGAGGCTGGTATTAAATGAAACTTGAGGTAAACTTCCGAGCACAGCTTGGGGGCACCTGTGACTTCTAAATGGAGCTGCTCTGTTTCTAGGGAAATACATACTTTTAAAATTAAGCTTGAGGCTAAAAGCTTCGAACAATAAATCTCCCTGAGGCACACTCCTCTAGGGACAAATATACAGGGAAATTTTCAAAGAGGGTGCTTGGTTTATCACTTGGTGTCTCTTTTCTTCTGAGAAAGGAAGTCCCTTTATTTCTACTGAGAAATCGAGTCCACCTGGACCTCTTTAAAGGTTCAAGAGTTCTTCAGCTGTCCCCTACCGCCACCTCTTAAAAACCTCAGATCATTTATTTTTGGAAATAACCTTTTGGGAGTTGAAACAGATAGTGTATCAGTAATCAGTGTTGTTCCTTATGCCCTGTCCTCATGACCTGAAGAAAAAAGGGTCAAATAAAAAACACAAAAAACATCCTGCTATGTAATTAAAATACAAATCTGTTCTCTTAACCTTCACAGAAAACTGTGTAGTAATGGTAATCAGAATTTCTAGGCATTTAAATTTATTACCTCACTGAGCAACTCCATAGGTAACATTCTGCCCATTTTACAGATGGAAAGTTTGAGAAGTGAAGCTTAAAAAACGGACCAGGGTCACATTACATAGATAGTAGAGCTAGGATTTTTAACCCAGGAGAGTCTGACTTTAGAATTCTACATTCAGTGATTACCTTATGTGAAGCTTAAGTATGATTTAACTGATAAACATCAATATAAGTAAAGCTGATAATAATTCCACTTGATATCTGGCATGGAGACAGAGAACATATAAAAACTGACAGTCATCAGTGGGAAAAGTCCAATAAATAGGGAAGAATTCTTATAGATTGCCAGTGAAATTTTCCATCTAAGATTCTGCATATTCTTTCTTATATGTATGTCAAACATGCAAGCACCTACAACAGAATCTTGGAAGAATCTAATCTGTAGGAAGATGAAATTAAATCCAGGACAAATTGAATGAATAGGACAATTAAACTTTCACTACAGAAAAGGACCCATGGCCCACTGTAGCAAGACCAACACAGGGACTGTAAGACCTCACAGCTTCCACAGAAAGGAACATGCTAAACTCTCTTCCTTATATTTCCCACCTGCCTCTCACTTTGAGCTTGGTGTCACACTGCCCTGGTTCAACTCTGAGCTCCAACATTCACTAGCTATAGGGACCAAAGAAATTTCCTCATCTTTTACAGGGCTCTTTAGTTTTCTCATGAAAATATAGCCAGAGATAATACCTTTTTCAAATTGTTGTTGTGAAGACTTAATGAGAATTCATACAAAAGGCAAGACTCAGTGGCCAGCACATAATAAGCACTCAAAAACCTCTCAGGAGTATCCTTCTGCCTCCCCCTGAATCCTGAGCATGCAAAGTAAGTGCACAGTCACCTCTGGCCTCAAGCTCTACCCAGCTGTCTTGGTGCTTAGCTTCCCTTTAAGCCCAGAGCAAAGGAGAGAAACCCTTGTTCTGGGAACTGGTGGCTGCATTGAGGTCCAGGGAAGGAGTGTTACATTAATAATATGACCATGTATAGGACTCCAAGGCCAGGGGGTCCCCTCTTTCATTCCCAGCCTCTCCAGGATGGGATTTCACAATGAAGGACCTAGAGGATAATCCAGCAATGGGGCAATGTGCTCTCATGGTGCTTTGGGGAAAGCTGAGCAGAAAGAATATGCTAACAACAAGGAGAAGGCATATTCAGGTCTGCATCTGGGAGACTGATGGGTGGCCCGGAATCTGGGCCTTTTCTCCAGAGGTTCATAACAATATCCTCCTTTGACCAAAGATACTTTACAGAAATGATTCCTAGCCCTCATCATAAGTCAATAAAATGCTGCCAGTATGCCTATTTTACAGATTCAACTGATCTCAAGTTTCAATTAACCTACCAGCATGCCCTAGCCAGGAAGTGGTGGGTTGGGGATATGAATCAAGACATCCTGGCCCAGAACCCTACAACTCTCTACTTCCTCTTCTGTGTCTCTCTTGAGTGATTAGTGTTTCTATAGATATACCTGAAAACTGTGCTGCAGACACAGAGATGCACCACCCAGATCTTTCTTCAGGGAAAGCCTTGCTGCCCAGCTGTCTCTCCTTGAGTTCAGGAGCTGCCACAGCTGTGAAATGCCAGCTGACCCCAGATTACAACCTCTGAGCAGCTGGTGTAGGGACAGAGTGAGTTGGGGAAACGATGGCAAAGGTCTAGCCCCTTTTGCCTGATGCAGGACACTGTGATGAGCAATACCGGCCCCAGAGCTCTCCCTATTGGGCCTGCCTTCCAGTTCTACCTCTGCCTCTATCCAATCTTGCGTCCTCCCCTTCTTTTTATAGGCACTGATCCCAGTAAACAGCTTGAACCTCCAATTCTGTTTCAGGATCTGCTTCCAAAGAACCCAACCTGTACTGCAGAGTAAGGCCCTTTAAGCCACAGAAAGGTGAGCTCAAGTATTGGGAAACAAATTTGTGTTTTAGAGTCAAAAGAGCTCATCCACTTTCTGTACCAGGCAAGCCAGGTAACCTCACTGAACTTACATGAAAATAAAGACTAATATTACTTCACAGGCTCAATCAAGACAATGTGAATACAAATCACAGCACATCTCATAATGGTCATCACTGTTACCCCAACAGACTCACCTCATTCCATTACGGATGAGTGGGGAAAGGTTATTTTGTGGCATGGGAAAAGGCTCCTTTCTTCCCCAGTGACTCAACTGGCCTCTCTCTAAAGTAGAGCAAATGTCATTCTTTTCCAAAAGTCTCCAAAATCAGCATCCTCAGCCGAGGCAGGAAAGTAAAGAACACTGTTATTCTTGTAGAGCAGAGTTGTAGCATATAATTTAATCATTAAGTGGCAAATTAACTCTTCTAGCAATACTCTTCTGTGTGGGCAAACCCATTAGCATTGTGCCAGTAAATCTTGAAATGTCTTTGCAGACAAACTATGATATCAAAGGCCAGAGGTGGGGTGGGGAGTGCCCTTCCCAGGTGGTTTGACCTCCTATGGAGACATCTAGGAGGGGCAGGGTGGGGAGCTGAAAGGATGCTAATGGCATGTTGTGACTTTTTCATAAACCCTTTGAAAATAACAACTGCCAAATTTCCCCTGCCTAGAGTCAAAATTAAATCTATTCTTTTCCCAGGAAAACCATTCAAGAGCTTTTGGTTTTCCCATTCACTCTGTCTTCAGCAACTCTCCTGAACTCGTTCAGTTTGGATTATTTGTTTTTGTTTTTTTGGAGGGGTCCTAACTGGGAGTCTTACTCTGTAAGTAGAAAAGGTGTCTTCCAATAGTAGATTTTGTAGCTATTTATTTAGTGGGGTTTTCAGAATAATGAATATGAAGTTGGCTTCGATTCTGTAGCCAAATATATATTTATGTTATTGACTCAAATTCAAGCTGGCCAATCGGGTTGGCTGTCTCTGGCCTTCAATCCTTCCAAGGCTTGAGTGTTTCAGTCAATATGTTGATCATTTACATGATGACCCTGCTTAAACCATTTAATAAAACGTAAACAACATGAAAGTGTATTGGAAGTCAACATAACTCATTACTGCTGCCTATACATTCATCAGAATCCTGAGGTGGGGGTGCCTGACCTGATTGGAGGTTTCCTCCAGAGTCATACAATAATTTTAGCTGTGAAAGGAAATTTTATGGCATGTAAGATTAGCCCACACTCATGCAAGGTCAAAAATAATGGAATCAATAGGCAAACTCAATACTGTTAACATTTTGAGAAAATTACTCCCAGAAAACAATGTCAACAACAGATTGAAATGAGTCTCCAAAGTCGTCCCATTGATTTCCTTTCACTTTGGTGGCAACCTAACTCTTTCTTTTATGCAATATGGAATTTTTTTAGTTTTTTTTTTCAGCTCTGCTTTAAACATGGAATATTTCTGTTGCACTTTTTTTTTTGACTGATGTCAAACATTGTATGTGTCAGAAAACTTTACATGGTTGTTCATATCAAAGAGAACAGAATATGGAGACTTATTCCATCATGTGAAGCCTTTAGTCGTTCTTTAGGGCTCAAGTGATAAATTCAGGAGTTATTTTAATTACAGCAAAAGGCATCCAAGTACAAATGTAAACAGTGCCGTTAATAAATTAACAACTAGGGCTTCCCTGGTGGCGCAGTGCTTGAGAGTCCGCCTGCCGATGCAGGAGACGCGGGTTCGTGCCCCGTTTCGGGAAGATCCCACATGCCGCGGAGCGGCTGGGCCCGTGAGCCATGGCCGCTGAGCCTGCGCGTCCGGAGCCTGTGCTCCGCAAATGGGAGAGGCCACAACAGTGAGAGGCCCGCATAACGCAAGGAAAAAAATAAAATAAAATAAATAAATAAATAAATAAATAAATTAACAACTAAATGAAAACCTTACAGGAAAACACATGGCCTTGGGAATGGTTTTACATTAGATGTATCGTATACACTGTCGTCATCCTTGATGTGGGAAACGGAGATCATGATTTGACAAGAGATCCATGATCTTTAGTGTTGAGTGAAAGAAGAGCCAAGCATTAGCAGTGGAATAGCACCCCAGACTTTTCTGCTGGAGTCCTGACTCACCCCAACTACCCCAGACTTTTCTTCCCCAATCTTCTCATTTTAGTCAATGGCTCCATCTACTCCTCCACCACTGACTGACTTATTCAAGCCGAAAACTTGAGAATTATCATTAATTTCTCGCTTTTCCTCTTTCCCACAGCCAATCCATCAGCAGCTCTGGGAGTTTTACCTCCAAATTCCATCCTGAAACCACCCACTTCACTCCATCTCTGATCGTTCATTGCAACATCCTCTTTCCTGTTCTCTGAGCTTCCATTTTCTACCCAATAGGCCATAATGATCACTTTTAAATCACAGATTTAATCACATTGTGCTCATCTTTAAAGATTTTTGGATGTGGACCATTTTGGTTTTTTTAACATCTTTATTGGAGTATAATTGCTTTACAATGGTGTGTTGGTTTCTGCTTTATAACAAAGTGAATCAGCTATACATATACATATAACCCCATGTGGACCATTTTTTAAAATCTTTATTGAATTTGTTACAATATTGCTTCTGTTCTACGTTTTGGTTTTTTGGCCCTGAGGCATGTAGGGTCTTAGCTCCCCAACTAGGGCTCAAACCTACACCCCCTGCATTGGAAGGCGAAGTCTTAACCACTGGACCGCCAGGGAAGTCCCTGTGCTCATTTTTAAAACTCTTTCATAGGTGCCCATCACACAATATAAAATCCAGGCTTCCTTACTGTGGTCCACCAGGCCCTCCATGGTCTGCACCCTGCTACCTCTCTTTCTTCACCCTCAGTATCTCCACCACTACCTTTCCAAGCTCCAGCCCCACTGGCCTCCTTTTGTGACTTCAACTATGTCAAGCTGAATAACATTCCAAGGCCTTTGCCTAGAAAAGAGGGGGAGAGGGAATCAGAGTCTATAAATCATTTTCTCTAACATATAATCTTTTTGTCCTCAAGTGTCATTACTAGTGATAGCATTTATCAGTTGAAGGCATCACTGCTCTTTTTGTTAAATTTTCTTTTGGAGTAATTTTGCAACCTTTCAGAGTTTCTCTTCAGTCTCAGTGCTCTTGCCCCCTTCCCCAGATACACTGGGGAACCATGGAAAAGCTATGTTCTCACAGTTGAGGGAAGGTGTGTCTGGCCCACGAGCTCCCCTTCCACATTGGTTCCTCCTGTTCACAGTCTTCGGGTATCTCCCTCCATCCTACTGCAATGACTGTCATGCTCAGAGGGCATTCTGGGCTGGTATCCACCAAGATGGAGTTGAACCCACCTACTCTTTTGGGCTCTGCATTGGCACATGGTGTTAGTGATCATGGATCTCACCATCGCCTCTCAACATGGCATGAAGTCCCAGTCATCTAAACTTTCTTTTCCTGAACCCAGTCTTCTTCCAGGCAAATGGAACATATAACATTTCCACATACTCTTTGGTACAGGGGTTGACTGCTCCCCTGTCGTGCTTGGGGAAAGGGGGCCCTGTGAGGCTGCCCAGGCTGACTGGTAGTAGTAATCTGCCCCAAACCATGTCAGAGGCACCCTTGTGCCCAATACAGTACTTTCCTGAAGGGTTCACGTTCTCCCAAAATTTCAAACTAAAGAATTGTGTTCTAGGGCTTCCCTGGTAGCGCAGTGGTTAAGAATCCACCTGCCACTGCAGGCGACACGGGTTCGAGCCCTGGTCCAGGAAGATCCCACATGCTGGGGAGCAACTAAGCCCAAGCGCCAAAACTACTGAGCCTGTGCTCTAGAGCCCGCGAGCCACAATTACTGAAGCCCATGCACCTACAGCCCGTGCTCCACAACAAGAGAAGCCACTGCAATGAGAAGCCCGCGCACCGCAACAACAAGTAGCCCCCGCTCACCACAACTAAACAAGAAAGCCCGCGTGCAGCAGCAAAGACCCAATGCAGCCAAAAATTAATTTTTAAAAAGAACTGTGTTCTAGACCCCAAGTCCTAGATGACCTCAAACCTAGAACCAGGATACTCCTGCCACAATTCCTGCCATCCTCTATCCTGGCCACATTTCTGGGCTCCTCCTTCTGTCCTCTGAGGGCTTTTCCCATCCTGCGTGACCAGAAATTTCTCTGAATTCATAACCTCACCTTTCCCACTCTAAGTTTTACTTTGTGGTCTTCCCACAAGCCCTGGTCCCTGAGGTGTAAAAGCCCAGATTGGGAAATAGCCAGAATAACAGTGCTTTCCTGTAAAAGCCTGGCTTTTAAGACTATGTTCTTACTAAATACCTATTTTGAAATTTAAAGCTAAGAGTTGTAATTAACATAATTATTCAATAAGTGTTGCCTGAGGATTTTTAAAAATTTTTTTTTATTTTGAAGCCACCTCAAAAGTGCAGAAAAGTTACAGGCATTACTTGGAAAAAAAGAACTATTTTCCCCTGAACTAGAAGAGTATGTTGCTGACCTGATGGCCCAAACACTTTAGTGTGTATTTCCTACAAACATAAAATTATCTTACATAACCACAATCAACCATCAAAATCAGGGAACTAGCATGATATATTCCTGCCACCTAATCCTCAGATACCATTCATGTTTCTCCAAGTGTCCTAAGAATGGCTTTTGTAGTAAAAGATCAAGTTCAGAATCGCCTGTTGCATTTAGTTCTCATGCCTCTATCCTTAGTCTGGAATAATCCCTTGGTCTTTCCTTGATTTTCATGACCTTGACATTCTGGAAAATTATAAGCCAGTAATTTTGTAGATCTC
>NW_006785484.1:83387-93183 GCF_000442215.2 Lipotes vexillifer | reverse complement strand
TTCCTGCTGTTCCCACCCTTCTTGCCTGTGAGATATTATAGCATCATTTGAAGCTGTGGGTAAGATGACAGACTCTAAAACAGACCTCCGGGGTCATAGTCTATCTCCGTCACCCCTGACTATGTGGATGTGGGCAATTTATGTAAACACCCTGGGCTTCAGTTTCCTTGCCAGCAGAATGAAAGTAACCACCATACCTATTTCCTGGGCTGCTGTAAGGATACTCTCCTTCCTGTCTACTCAGAGACTGAGTTGTCTGGGAATATATGACCCCTGGCTGCAGCCCTGACAAATGACCGACAGGTAAAAGCAGTATCAATACCCCAGCTCCCTTGCTCCTGACTGGGGCAGTTTGAGGTGGTGCCTATATGCCAAAGCACCCCTGTGGGTTAAGTCCAAGTCACCTTCCCCAGGACTCCTTGAGCCTGCCTGATTGCTCTGCCTCCTTTTCTTCCTGGCCTCATTTCCCCATTCCTGTTCTGGTCTTTCCTGAGAACCTCCTTAACAAATTGCTTTCACACAAATCTTCATCTCAGGGTTTGCTGCTGGGGAACACAACTTAAGACAGTTCCCATCTTTTGAGAGAGCAGTATGCCTGGCGTGTCAAGAACAGAGAGCACACAGACCAGCACTTTAGCTATGGAGAGCTGATATTCTTAGAATCTCAGTTAATAATACGAAACATCGTCGGTAACAGGGACTGTAGACACACAATAGAATTTAATCTCTGGTACCACAGTCTCACACTGGGAAATTACAATGCCTCGAATTTAACCGGTTTCATTTCCAGAGTGAATAGTCTGCTTTCACAATCTCTCACTGCCAGTGATGCTCTTGCAGTCCTCTTCCTCCTTTACAGTCTAATCCCTTTGATGACCTCAGAAAGGGCTTCAATATCTTTTCATTTTGGCAAGGCATTGATAGCATAGGGAGAAAAAACACTGGTGTAGGTATTGGAAGACTTGAGTTCCAGTCCACCAACCCCAGAACTTGGGTGGGTCACCTAAAATCTCATCCCCAGTCTGCTCAACTGACTTAATAATTGCATTCTGCAAATATTTACTGAGCATCTATTTATCAGGCTCGGTTAAAGATTAAGGATACAACAGTGAAAACAATCATCCTAGCCCCTGACTTCACAGAGGTTATAGGAGGATAAAATTCCCCCTCCTTATCTACAGACAAAATAGATGTTTATGATATAAATGTTTTGTCAAATTACTGGGACAGGCAAATGCAAGTATTATTAGTATTTGTGCTATTTCTCTACTTATGATTTCTTACATGTTTTCCCCAACTTTCAAGTATTATCAATTACAATTCAAATGCTTTTCCTATGCATTCTGAAGAAATGCTCATGTACGGTTGTGGCATAATCCTCCATCTGGAACCTTTTAGGCCCCATATATTTTGAAATTTAGGTATTACTTGAATCTTAGGTAATTCAGAGCAGATACATTAGGTAACAATCCCTAAAGGGACTAGGGCAGATCCCTGTAATCAAACTCAATATTTCTGCAGTGAGCCATATAAATATTCCCACTCAGCAGGATGAATACAATGTATATATTCATGGCAGTTTAATTCAATTTGGGTCATCAGATTAATTATTTAAAAATTTAAAATAAACGAAGTTTGGTTTGCCCGTGGTTTTTTGATTTTGGACTTGCATTTAAGGAATTGTGGGCCTAGAGCCCATATTGTTCAAAATAAGCAGGACATGGATTGGGGCTTAAAAACCAAATTTATCAAAGATATTCATTATAATTACATTTGTATTTGATCTATAGATGACCCCACTTTATAAACTCAAAGCACCTCCAGGTTCATTAATATTTCATTGATCCATAAAATACTCCTAAGTATTTAAATTTATCAACCTCATAGAAAGCTATATCTGATGTAGAAACCACGAAAATAAATAAATAAATAAATAAATAAATAAATAAATAAAGGCAGCCTAGCTCTGATGTCCTGGATCATAATTCGCATGAACATCAGTAGTCAGCTATAATATAATCTTTAAGGCCCCAGGAGGGACCAATGAAAGTTGGCATGACAGAACTGGACCATGCCATATGGTGGATCCGCTTTTCACATGCTTGAAATGGCATCATCCAGAGACAGCTCTTTAGAATTCACACTGGGGCCAATGACTTCCACTTAAGACCATCCCCCCTCCCACAACACCTAGAATAAATGCTGACTTCTTCTCTTGGTCTGGCACTAAATGACCTTATCATTCTGTATTTCTATGGATGGCCAGTCACAATGGCCTTCTAATACACAAAGTTCCCACCCACCTTTGCTTGACTGTTCCTCCTGCCTAAAATACTGAACAGGTCCTACTCTTTACACACATTGCTCCTCTTCATCATCCAGGTTTCAGCTCAAAGGTCACTGAAACAAAAATATCCCCATCCTTATCTGATCACCCTACTGATTCCATGTAGGCTCACCTGGCTAATCTCTCCATGTCAATATCCTTATCTTAATCATGTCTGTAATATCCCCTTTGCCATGTAAGGAAACACATTCACAGGTTTTGGACATTAGGACATGTACATCATTGGAGGCTGATCATTCTGTCTACTACACATCATGTTCTCCAAGGTGTCAACTAGAGCTCCAAGCAGCGAATCCACATTCCAGGAAGCAGAAGAGGAAGGAGGGGAAAGTATCACCACAACTACCTGCTTTGAGGAGCCTTCCCAGGAGTCCTCCACTGTCACATCCCACTGGCTAAATTTAATCATGGTCTGTTCAAAGGAAATACAAGAAAGACAAGGAAATGTAGGTTTTATTCCAGGGGCTATGTGCCCAGCTCAAAATGAAGGTTCGTTACAAAGAATGAAGGGCAGATGGATATGTGGAGCCCCCCAGCAGTCTGTACTGCACTCTCCTGCTGGGATGTAGGTGTGACAATGGCAGGAATCATCTCTCCGCTGGCTGTTCTTTCCCACAGAGCTTGAGCAGCATGTGAGCTTCAGCAGGTACAACAAGCTGTAGAAATTCAATCTGAAGCCATTCCTGATGGAAGCCAAGCTCCTTGGAGACAGGAACCTTGTTTCTCATGCTCACCTCTTATTTCTAGTGCCTAAAACAGTGTCAGGCACACAGTAGACTTGTGATATTTGTTGACTGAGGAGTGAATCTTATCTCTTTAATGTCTGGCGCAGAGGGTCTCAACCAGAGATAATTTTGGCCCCCAGGGGACATGTGGCAATACCTGGAGACATTTTTGGTGTCACATCCAGGATATGGGTGTCACTGGCATCTAGTGGGTAGAAGCCACGGATGCTTCTCAACATCCTACAGAGCACAGGACAGTGAATTATCCAGCCCCAAATGTCAATAGTGTCGAGGACATGGTGTCAAAGGTTCATGGACCCAAGAATTCTAAATGTGCTTAAAAAACGACTATCAAGAACTCTGCTAAGGTGGGCAGAAACAGAGACACACATGTAGAGAACAAACGTATGGACACCAAGGGGGGAAAGTGGCGGGGGATTGGTGGTGGTGGGATGAATTGGGAGATTGGGATTGACATATATACACTAATATGTATAAAATAGATAACTAATAAGAACCTGCTGTATAAAAAGTAAATAAAATAAAATTCAAAAAAAAAGAAGAACTCTGCTGAGTGCCTGGAGTAGACGGAGCCCTGCTGCCTTCATGTTGGAACTTAAATTCCGTGGTGTGAAGCATTAAGCCCTTTGTGGTGTGGCCTACACCTGCACACCTTGCCTCATGCCTCCTGAAACCCCCATGTCTATCTTGCTGGAACAATACCACCTCCTTGCAGGTCACCAGACATATCTCTACATCCATGAGCTCGTTTGCTCAAGAAACTTCTCCTTATACAACTGTTTATATTTTTATATGTCTTTATAGAACAATTTTCCTTTTGGAAGCTTTTTCTAAAATATTTTTTTTCATCTTCCTGTAATACTCTCATCATGGCATATCAGTTTTTACTGGTGTGTTAGTTTCCCAAGGCTGCTGTTACAAAGTACCAGAAACTGGATGGCTTGAAAAAAGAGAAATTCATTACTCCCAGTTCTCGAGGCTAACAGTCCAAAAGGAAGGTGTCAGCCAGGCCATGCTCTCTCTGAAGACTTTAGAGGGAGGATCCTTCCTTATCTCCTCCAGCTTCTGGAAGCCCCTGATATTCTTCAGCTTGTGGCAACATAACTCCAGTCTCTGTCTCCGTTCTTCTCTTCTTCTTATAAGGACACCAGTCATTTTGGATTAAGGGCCCTCCCTACTCTGGTAAGACCTCATCTTAACCAATTACATCTGCAAGAACCCTATGTTCAAATAAGGTCATAATATGAGGTACTAGATGTTAGAATTTCAACATATTTTGGAGGGGGGAACACAATTAAACCCATAATAGCAGGCATAATAACAATTAAACATACTGGTCTTTGAAGAGAGAATGAGAGAACTTCAACTATATAGGTTTAAGCAAAAGAGGAGAATGTATTTGTTTATATACCTGGACACACCAAGGGGTAAATGCAGCTTTAGGCATAGCTGGATCCAGGAGCTCAAATGCCACCCTAAGGGCTTGATTTCCGTCAGTCTCTAAACTCTGATTTCTACTGTGCTTGGCTTCATTTTCAGGCATGCTTTTTCTATGTGGTAACCCCCAGAAATTACAGAATTACAGTACCTAGAAATCCTATTAGGGGCAAGTACAGCTGGTAAGAACCTGTCTTCCTCTGGTTCTGCAATTCTAAGATTGAATACTATTGTAATACTTTGGGTCAGATGGCCACCCGAAACTACTGCAGTGCTATCGGCCCAGCCTGGTCACATGCCCTCCCCTGGAGTTGGGAGTAGTAATGAGGTCAGCCATCTCTACAACTCACGGCCTGAGAATGGAGAAGAATCGTATTATGGAAAATCAGAAGAAGTGAGTTGTTGAAATGGAAAAGACAGCAAATATTTACTGCAGATAATTTTCTTTCCTCTTTCCTGGGAGATGCTAAGCAGATTGATGTAAAACATGACATCATTCTTGTTAGAGTCTGTGCAAAGCACAGAATCACCAGACAGAGCACCTGACACACAGTAGGTGATCAATAAATGTTTCTTGAATTGAGCGGGGATTTTTTTCTGGTATTTCTATGGCCCTCATGGGCACCTCTTCCTTTTTTTTTTTGATCTAAGTGTCATCATGCATGCTCTCCAACTACATCCCCCTCTTTTCTTACCAGTGAAAGTGTAAGACATTCTAAATATAAACCATTTTCTCGTCTCTTTTTGCAAAAGTATGACCCTACCGTTGGTGGACCTAGAGTTATTAGGTAAAGTTACACGGCTGTTACTATTGTGATTGCAATATTTAAATGCCCACCTTCCTCTCAGGCCCCCACCGACGTCTTCAGAAGATATGTGATTTACAAGCAAGAAGAGTATGTTCAGAAAATCCCAATCATTCATTTTCTGCCATTCTAATATCACTCGATGAACAGATGTTGCTCAAAGAATGTGTCAACAGCAATTGGGTTCAACAGCTTTCACCAACAGATCATAAAAAGTTTGTGATTTTAATCAAAGTTTGTCATCCACCCAGAACTTAAGAAATGAATTTCCATCAAAAGGAAATTTAAGCTTCTGAAAGTTACCTAGCCCTAAAGCCACAAGGGTGAACTCTGGGTCCAAAAGGAAAATAAAAATCAATCATGACAATTATTTTACTAAATTATTTTAAACTGCAGTGTATCGAGAAGGCTCAGGTAAATGTTGGCTGTCACACCAACAAGCAGTGCTGTCCCCATCTTTGACCTTTTTCTTGTTAAAACACATGTCAGTATGCAAAACAGAAGTGTTCCATATCAGAGCCAAATGCACTCTCCATTTCTAGAGGTTTCCCAAAACAATCAGCAGAAAATGGAATTCAAGGGACTATTCTGCTTTGTTAGAGACATGAACAAACAGCCTTTAAAAATTGTCTTATTTGAGGGTTTGCTCCTTCATCATGCCAGCTCTTGTTTTGGTGGATTCAGAACTGAACTTGCTTCAAAATAAGATGGAGATGAGTGGGATGCCCTGATAACAAAACATTTCACAAGACCTCAGTCATCCAGAGCTCACTTCTCTGCCAGCTTCCACATCTAGAATAAACCAAAAGTCAGCAAAAAGGATAAGAAAGGACCCTCAGAACAGACAAAATAGATGTTGCCAAGCCCAATCACTTGGCTAATGAGAGAATCTATGGGATCCTATTTAACTGGTAGTAACAATCTAACAGTCTTGGTGTATCAGTCAAGGGCCCATCAGAAATCAGATGATGCCTCTCTCAAATTAAGGCAATTCACAGACAGCTTAGTAAAGGCACCATTTACAGAGGAGTGTGGCGTAGGGCAGTAGAGGGAGTGCCACAATCCCTTGGCCTGATGGGACAGGGGATGGGGGTGTTTCCAGAATCAGGAAGAAGGAAAAGCTATGTGGAAAAGGCTACCGTGATTACAGTGGCATTGAGGAAACAACCAGCCAAGACAAACCCAGAGGAAGGGAGCCTAGGAAATAAATATCCCGGCCTCACTCTCTTCCCTCTGATTTCTTGCCAACTCTCCCAATAGAAAGCTGGAGGGCTGGAGGGCTGGGGAGCAGGTTGCCCCTAAATATCAGAGGGGGAAGTGGATCTGCAGGGGTGACCAGATGTCTGGCACACTTGATGGATACATATGGATTTCTCAGCCCATGGCATGTGGGAAAACCAGAGGTGACTGTTACTAGATACAGCACATGGCCACGCCCAGAGGAATATCTGATAACAGGAAAGAAGAAACAATTTTTACAGCAGACACCAAGGTATTCCAATATGTGATGGTTCATTCGAAGAGTACAAATTCTCTCCCCAAAGGAATTCAAATAAAACTCATATGGGGGCTTCCCTGGTGGCACAGTGGTTGAGAGTCCGCCTGTCGATGCAGGGGACATGGGTTCATGCCCCGGTCTGGGAAGATCCCACATGCCACGGAGCGGCTGGGCCCGTGAGCCATGGCCACTGAGCCTGCGCGTCCAGAGTCTGTGCTCCGCAACGGGAGAGGCCATAACGGTGAGAGGCCCGCGTACCACAGAAAAAAAAAAAAAAAACTCATATGGAATGGGACCGGTTAGGTAGGGACCCAGTTCTCCAAGGTGTCAGAAGATATCATTCCGATGCAGGGGACACCGGTTCGTGCCCCGATCCGGGAAGATCCCACATGCCACGGAGCAGCTGGGCCTGTGAGCCATGGCCACTGAGCCTGCGCGTCCAGAGTCTGTGCTCCGCAACGGGAGAGGCCATAACGGTGAGAGGCCCGCGTACCACAGAAAAAAAAAAAAAAAACTCATATGGAATGGGACCGGTTAGGTAGGGACCCAGTTCTCCAAGGTGTCAGAAGATATCATTGTAATATAGATACCTCAACAATTTAATAACAAGTAGCCCAGGAAAGTTTACAAAGAATTCCATAAGCTCAGCTTAGACAGGTAGAGACGTGTTTGGGAGATTTATTTATAAGGTTTCTCTCCAAAGTGTTTAAAATTCATTGGCTAATTCATGAAACACACAATAATAATAACAGACATTTTATTGAGTTCTTACTATGCACCAGGAACTGTACATGCAAATACCACTTTATCCTCACCTTAGCCTCATGAGCTAGTGTGATTATTTCATTCTCATTTTGCACAAGACAGTTAAGTAATTTGTCCAAGTTTCCACAGACAGTAAGATTTGGTGCCTGGCTTAAAAGCAGGCACTCTGGCGCCAGAGTCTGCATTCCTAACCAGACACACAGCCCCTCTAGTCCATGTGTGCAGCACCTGCCATGTGTAAAGCCGAATGCAAAGATGATTTTTAAAAATCAAAAGAAAGAACCACTATTGCGGCACTTCAGTTAATCTAAGTATAGAAAAGGCACACATGGTATATTAGTTTTCTAGTGTTGTGTGACACATTACCATCAGTTTAACAGCTTACAATGGACCCATTAATCAGCTCCTGGTCTATAGGCCAGAAGTCTAGGCAGGGCATGGCTGGGTTTTCTGCTCAGGATCATACAAGGCTGAAAGCCAGGGATTGGCTGAGCAGCATTCATATCTTGTACTAGAGACGGATCCATTTCCTACCTTATTCCGATTACTGGAACTGAAGTCCTTGTTTTCTGTGGCTGTTGGCAGGGGCCACTCACAGCTCACAGAGGCCACCCACACTCCTTGCCATGCAGCCTCTTCCATCTTCACAGCCAGCAATGGACACTCTCCCTCATGTCAAATCCCTTTCATTCTTTAAACCTCTTTCTTCAGGAACAGCCCAACTTCTCCTTCAAGGGCTCACCTGATTAGGTCAGGCCCACCCAGGACAATCTCCCTATCTTAAGGTCAACTGATTACACATTTTAATTTACATTGGCAAAATCTTTTTTTCCATAGGAGTGATATTTCATCATATTCACAGGTTCCTCTCACACTCAAAGGGAGGGGATTATCTGAGGCAAAGGTCACAGAGGATCATACTAGAATTCTGCCTACAACCTCTGGTATTAACATAGGATGAATACAGAGCTAATAATATATACATAGAAACCATTAACCTTGCAACGCTGGCCTAAGACTATACAGGGTCCTCCCTGCACTGAGCCACTGACATTCAAGTTGCTAGATTTCTCTGAACCTCAAAGGACTTCCTTTCACTGCTGTTGTAAAAGCCATAGTATAAGCCTCAAGTGGGTGTGAGGGGTAAAGATTAACTCCATGTGACTACCTACCTCAGTACCTGGCAAGGAGGAGGCACTGAGTAGCTCTTAGTTACTAGAATTACCAATAGCATTGCCGTTACTATCTTTATTGCTATTCATATTTGAATTATTTAACCAGAACTGAGATAAGCCCAGACTAAGTTCATAGCACAGCTGAGAAAATCTCTGTGGCTTGTGTGTTTTAACATGGATTCTGGGAGCAATAACCCTGGTCACTGATGCATCAACTCAGGAATAAAAGCAAGTGGCCCCTGGCAAGAAAGGAATGAGAATATCTCACATTCCAGGTCCATTTACAAGAGATGTATCACTCTTTATAGATTCCTCAGACAACAAGAGCACAAAGGTTTCCAGAGAGGAAAGCCTGAGATATTCTAATATATGGACAAAAATATTTGTACAATTCTTCAAAGCAAATGGTCTCCACCCAAAGCAGAAAAGCAACTGAAAAAATAAAAATGTCCCCCTCTATTTAACTGTCACAAGCTTCTCATTTACATTTGCTTTTATTTCAACAACATTTTATGTCAGGCTACTTCCTACAAGATATAACTTATTTCAGTTCCGTTTGCTTATCAGTCAAGGGAAAGCACTAAAGGAGATGAGGTGGGGCTGTTTCATTTGGGGGGGCCTATGTCCTTTCTGGAAGCATCACCCTCTTTAACTGGTAAGGACAAGGAGGCATTTTCTGATTTTGTCTAGAGCAGTGGCCTCCAAAATAAAAAATAGGAAAAATAGGCAGCATTAGACCTTCTATTTATACTCATTTTCATGCTAAAAATAAGAAAGAAATTAAGCTTTTCTGTATTTTGCAGAGCACAGGCTCCGGACGCGCAGGCTCAGCAGCCATGGTTCACGGGCCCAGCCGCTCTGCAGCATGTGGGATCTTCCCGGGCCGGGGCACAAACCTGTGTGCCCTGCATCGGCAGGCGGACTCTCAACCACTGCGCCACTAGGGATGCCCAAGCTTTGCTGTATTTTAACAAGCAGCTTGGCACTCGTCTCACTTGATCTGAGTCAGTTGCACAAGGTGT
>NW_006785484.1:79728-83348 GCF_000442215.2 Lipotes vexillifer | reverse complement strand
AAGGTGTTGCCGGAATGCTGAAAAAAGATGGGAATCCTACAACCCAGCAGAATTCTTTTTTTTTTTTTAATTTTTAAATTTTACTTTAGTTATTTTTTATAGAGCAGGTTCTTATTAGTTATTCATTTTATACACATCAGTGTACACATGTCAATCCTAATCACCCAATTCATCCCACCCACACCCGCCCACCGCCACTTTCCCCCCTTGGTGTCCATACATTTGTTCTCTACATCTGTGTCTCTATTTCCAGCAGAATTCTTATTCCTTCTAGCCTACAGCTTCCTGAGGTTTTTCTAATTCACATATGCCCAGTAATATGGATTCACAGATTGCACTACCTGCTCTTAACTACAGCAGCTCTTACAAAAAGGACAAGTGGCTTAAAAATTCCTGCAAAGAAATCTGAGTTGAAGGAAATAGCAACAATGCAAAGTAGCTACATTCAACAAGAAAACAGCAGAACTCCTTCCACTCCTACTATGAGCTTTTTGTCAGTTACGCTGTGATGTTAAAAAAAAAAAAAAAAGTGATGATCAACTCAGATCTGCCAAGAATTCAAACCCCAAAGCCCACAGAGTTATTAAGAAGATTATTTTAAATATAGATTTACATTTATATCCATGGCCCAATATTTTTTGTACTAGAATATAGTCTCCAGAAGGGCAGGGACATTATTTTTTAAAACACCACTTCCTCATATTCTTAGCCTGACACATGGTAGGTGTTCCACAAATATCTATTAATAAGTCACTGAATCTGTAATGGCGAATGGGGCAGGTTATATTCTCCAAGGATTTATCCAACAATATCTCCCTTCCCACATGTGGCTTACAATGTGATCTTGTTATCTGCTCATTAAGAGGCATAGTCTAATTCCGCACTTCTTAAATCTGGGCAGGCTTATAACTGCTTTGACTGACAGTTTATGGAGGAAGGAATGCTGTGTGACTCCTGAGGCTAAATTAGGAAAAGCCATGCAGCCTCTCCATCTGGTCTTCTTGCGATGCTTGTTCTGAGGGAAGCAAGCTGACAGGTCCAGCTACACTGAGACCACCATGGTGGAGAGGCCACATGAATGTGTCCTGGTCAACAGCCCCAGCTGAGTCCCAGGGCTGCCAGCCCATGTGAATGGGACCCCTTGGAAGTCCAGCCCATCAAATCTACACATGACTGCAGCCTTGGCCAACACTGGACTGCACGAATGAGGGACTCCAAAAGAGTACCATCCAGCTGAACTCTTTCTTAATTCCTGACCCAGAAAATGTGAGCAAAATAAAATTGTTCGTTTAAACCACTAAATTTGGGGACAGTTAGATACATAGCCCAAAGTAACTGGAACAATGGCCCTCATCCCAAGTACATGTTAGGTCTTGGTATGCTTTAGAATAATAACATGAAGCCATCAAAAGTCATGAAACATGTAAAATTTAGCATGCAGTTCACACTTAATACTAATTTTGTTTAGTGAGAGCAAAGAGATTTCTTTTATAATTAATTAATAAAATAATTAAATTACAAGTTATTTATTTTTGTTTAATCTTACTCATTTAAACATCTAGCTTACTTTTTATTTATGCTTTACAGTGGACATAATATATCAGTATTTTAGTGCAAATACATGATTTGTAAATAAATATATTTTATTTATTTATTTACAAACAAATAATGCATGGGGGTACATGCTCAAAATATTTTAAAATCAGGGTACATGATTAAATTGCTAGCCACTGAGAAATTAACAAAATAAATCAAACCTCATCCAACTTTCTGCATAAAATTTCGGAGGGTTCTTGGACTTCTGTCACCCATGCCTGAAATCCCATCTTGAGTACTTTAAGCAACCCAATGCTTGAGTCAACACTTAAAGACATCCACACCTTAGTCTGAAATACTGTCATAAGCCAATCCAGTTCCTTCTGGAACACAAGGTAAATTTATCTGAAGATGTTTTATTTGGGAATCTTTCAACAGCAAGTGTCAAAAACCTAACTTGACTGGATTTAAGCAAAAAGGAGCCTTTATTGTCTTATATACCATTAAAGCTAAAATGATAATCTACCCTCAGGCAGAGCTAGATCCAACAATTCCAAAATTTCATCAGGACTCTCTCTTTATTTCTCATCTCTGCTTCTCTTAATGTGGCTTTTTCTCTGGCTAACTCTCCCTTCACAGTAACAAAGCACCAGATTTCATCCTATGGACTTTGTGGTCCTAGTCAAAAGACAGTTTCTTGTTCCCAACTGAACCCATTAAAGTGCCTGGCACCATTATAATTGGCCATACTTGGGTCAGTTGTCACACCTGGAGCAGACGAAAGAGTCACATCTCTCCAAACCTCATGGATTGGGAGGAGGAAGGCATGATTTCCCAAAAGGAAATTCAGGTGCTATTACCAGAAGGAGGAATGGACTTGGGGCAAGCAAACAACAGATGTCTATTTCAAGGGATACACAGAGGGAGTGATTCAGACCACTGAGCCCCCAACACTCTCAGGAGCCATCCTGAAGCACGAAGTCTGCCACGTGAGTATAGAAATGAATGAAAAATCAAGGAGTCCCAGAAAGCCAGAAGGTCACACAAGGACAATGGAAACAACTGACTTGCTGATTCAGAAGGACTGGTGATTCTTGTACCTTTTAGAGTTTGAGAGCCCTAGGGTTAGAACTCGGTTAAAAAGGATGCTCCTGCTACATCTCCCTACAACCCTACACAGTTGAGAAGAGAATATTAAAGGTAGTGCTTATGAACATCTGGAGTCAAATCACAGAGGTCTCCTTCCTGCCCCACCACCTGGTAGCTGTGTGACTGACTGTGTGGAAGCTCTTTAACGTCTCTGTACTTCACTTCCTCATCAGGAAGACAGAGTTGATTACAGCACCAACTGCATAAACTTCCAGCTAGCCTTAAATGAGGTTACATTTTCTCCTAGAGCTGCACAATGCACCAGTTAAGAGGGTAGGGAGTGGAATCCACTGCTTGAGAGGAGTCTCTGCTCTCCTACTCATGGCCAAGTAAACGTGGCTGATTTATTTAACTGCTCTGAAACTGTTTCCTCACCAGGAAGAAGTAAAATTGATAACAGTACTTGCCTCCTATGGTTTTTATAGGACTGACATCCCAGGTGTTCTACACTGTTCCTGGCAGACAGTAAGCACTCAACACATGGTAACTGCTGGTCTTATGGAAGTTCTTCTCTCACTCAGTTGTAAGTCCCATAAGGACAGGATTTTTGCCTATTTTGCTTGCTGCTATAGGCCTTAGAACAGGGTCTAGCACATAATAGATGTTCAATAAATGTGTTAAATGACCAGTTAAATACGTGTCATCAATTGGAAGTATACTGTCTCAGTCCTCAGCCTTCTCATCTACAGCTTCCCATGTTTCCCAAATTTTCTGATAGGGATTCTTTATTCAATGAAGAGTAATCAAATACATATTTTATTTCAGATACCAACCTACACTCTGGGAATAGAACCATAAACAAGGCACGCATAACATCTTCTCTTAGGAGTTTATATTACACAGAGAGAGGGAGGGGGACTATACTTCAGGTGGTTGGTGAGGTGTATGAAAGAAATAAAGTCCAGTGATGACAGGGAGTTGCGGGGGGGGGGGGG